>NW_027121205.1:0-200665 GCF_030686945.1 Centruroides vittatus
TGTCTGGATTTTTTAAAGTTTTAGAATCCATATTTAAGAGTAGATATTCAGCTCCTAGTGACCCCACCCATCATGGGGCCTAACAAGGGGATGCCGTCACATGAGAAAATCCCATAGACCGTCACATCAGGGTTTTCATGAAGCTATACCCTAACAATGCAATTGAGAAATTAGTTAGTTAGTTAGTTCTATTTTTTTGGCACAAGAGCCATACAGGCTATGCTGCGCCATGACAAATGGTAACATTAAACAAAGCTAAATATATATATCACAAGGCGTCAATACAACACAAAAACACAAACAAACAGAACAACACAAATATAAATATATAATAAATAAATAAATAAATATATTAGTTAACTTAAATATCTCTATTAATATTTATAACTTTCAAAAAGTTCAGTATCTTATCAAGATTTGGCCTCTGGCCCAAAATCTCTCTCAAAGTTGCATTTCCAAAATGCTGTCTGCGACTCTGGTCAAAAGCAACACAGTTGCAAAGTATATGTTTAACACTTAAAGTACAAATGCAATACTGGCATACTGGCTGGTCATCACCCTTCAAAAGGTATTGATGAGTAAGCCGAGTATGTCCAATTCTCAGACGAGTAAGAATGACTTCAGATCTCCTATCATACTGTTTCTTGTGTGTCCAATTTTCTATTATAGGTTTGATCTCGTAAAGTTTATTGTGGACTTGTTCGTTCCACACATTTTGCCATCTCTCTGCTAGTCGTTTTTTAACAACCAGCTTCAAGTCACCTCCTTCAATAAACATTGTATGCTGAGAAGGACTTGCTGACTTTGCAGCTGCATCAGCTGCTTCATTCCCTTTTATACCTACATGGCCTGGGACCCAACAAAATTTTACAAAAATATTACTTGCAATAAGATGGCAAAACAGTTTGCGAATTTTAATCACTATAGAGTGAGAACTAGGTTCATGTGAGATCAAAGCCTGAAGTGCACTAACTGAGTCAGTGTAAATAACACAGCAACGATGACCTTTCCTAATTACATATTTTAAGGCTAGGTAAATAGCCTGCACCTCTGCAGTAAAGATGGAAGAATTCGATGCAATTTGTTCTGCCACGATCTCATCCTGGCAGACAAAGGCTGAGCCAACGTAATCAACCGATTTCGATCCATCAGTATAAATAGGAATTAAATTCCTGTCGTGATGTTGAATTTCTGCAAAGTGCTGCCTATAGATGTAGTCCGGGGTGGATTCCTTAGGAAACTGCTTTAAGCTAATGTCAACATTTATCGCAGGAGTTGACCAAGGTGATATATTATCGACCTCGGCCTGTGAAATGTTGCTTGTGTCCAGGTCAATCGTGCTGCTTACATTCTCCATTCTAATGTCAAATGTAGGGACACAACTTGGGCGAGCTGTAAATAATCTTTTCAGCTGAGTATCTGATACTCTACAATAAACTGAAGGTTTAGCCAGAGATTTCTGTTTAATGTAATAGAACAGAGACAACTGCTCTCGCCTGAGAGATAGTGGGGGCTCATAAGCATCCACGCACAAACTTTGGACAGGAGAAGTTCGAAACGCACCAGTGCACAAACGCAATGCTTGATGGTGGATTGGATCCAGCATCCGAAGAGTAGATTCTCGCGCAGAGCCATACACAATGCATCCATAATCAAGCTTAGAGCGAACAAAAGCTCTATATATTCTGAGCATTGAACATTTGTCTGCTCCCCAGAATGAGCAGCATAATACCTTTAAAAGGTTCAGAGATTTTAAACATCTACTCTTCAAATTGCGCAAGTGTGGTAAGAACGTCAATTTATGGTCAAACACGACACCCAAAAATTTTGCTTCCTTGACCATTGGGATTTTAACCCCATTTAGGTAAATTTCAGGCTCCAGGTGCAAACCACGCCTTCGGCAAAAGTGAATGCACGACGTCTTCTCTACGTTAAAGCTGAAACCATTGGTCTTAGACCAATTGTCTATGCGATTTAGGGAGGTTTGCAGTTGTCTCTCAATAAAACTCATATTACTAGACTGGCAGGAGATCTGAAAGTCATCCACATACAGAGAGTGTTTCACACTGGGAGGGAGACATTTAGCTATGCTGTTAATTTTAATTAGAAACAGAGTCACACTCAAAATAGAACCTTGAGGAACACCTTCTTCTTGTGTGTAAGGCCTAGATAAAGTTGTGCCCATCCTGACTTGGAATCTTCGATTCCGTAAAAAGTTTTTTATGAAAGTTGGCAAATTACCCCGCAATCCGAATTGGTGCAGATCACGAAGTATTCCGTATCGCCAGCAGCGATCATAGGCCTTCTCTATATCGAAAAACACAGACACTAAGTGCTGTCGTCTAACAAACGCTTCGCGTATGGATGCCTCAAGCTTTACTAAATTGTCCGTGGTACTCCTGTTCCTACGAAATCCACTCTGATGTGGTGAAAAGTAGTTCTTTTCCTCTAGGAGGAACATCAAACGTCCGTTTACCATTCTCTCAAAGAGTTTACAGAGACAACTCGTAAGAGAGATTGGTCTGTAATTAGAGGGATTCTTGCAGTCTTTACCTGGCTTGGGAATGGGAATAATGATTGATAGCCTCCAAGAGTCAGGGAAAATATGTTCTGTCCATATTCTGTTAAACAGATTCAAAAGATTACAAAGGGAATTGTCTGACAAGTTTTTAATCATGCTGTAGTGGATTTTATCCGGGCCTACAGCAGTATTCCCCGAGCGAGACATCGCTCTATGTAATTCGATTCTGGTGAATGGCACATTATATTCCTCATTAGATGAGGAGTGAAAGTTTAAGTACTGTTTTTCACTTTGGGCTTTATAAACCTGAAAATTCCTTGCATACATCATATTGCTGGATGAAGCCGAAAACGTCTCACCCAACAAATCAGCAATACCTTGTATATCACTGATTATTGTGCCATTATTTTCCAACATGGACAGGGAATGAGAAGCATATTTCCCATTAATTTTATGGATTTTATCCCAGACTGCTTTTGAGCTGGTGGAAGATGTTATGCTAGATACATACTTCCTCCAAGAATCCCTTTGGCTTTGCCTCCTTATTTTCCTGGCATTTGCCTTTGCTTTTTTAAAAGCAATCAAATTCTCAGCAGTGGGGTATCTTCTGAAAATCCCCCATGCTTTCTTTTGCTTTTTAAATGCTGCCTCGCAGTTCTGATCCCACCATGGTTTCGGATGCTTTGGATATCTGGTTGATGTTATCCCCATTGTTTTTTCAGCTGCCTGAATAATAGTCGATGTGACGGCTTCAACTGCATCATTGATATCAGCAGTATTGACCATTTCCTCAGTGATTTTAGCCAAAGAAGAAAATGCAGGCCAATCTGCTGTTTCAAGTTTCCAGCGTGGTGGACGGGCTGTTTCACAGCTTTCTCTGCCTCGGTATTTTAGAAATATTGGGAAGTGGTCACTAGAGAGTGGATTAGATCCAACCCCCCATGTAAATGCTGAAAACAAGTTCGGACTGGCTAATGATAAATCAATGGCAGTGAATGTTCTTGTTGGGGCATGGAAGTATGTCACTTCTCCGGTATTAAATATATACAGTTGGTGATTGCCTATAAATCTCTCAATGGCCCTGCCACGACGATTGATGTCGGGACTGCCCCACATTGGATTGTGACCATTGAAATCACCGAGTAAAAGGAATGGAGTTGGCAGCTGTTCAACCAAGGCATCCAATTCATCATCATTGACTCTGACATCTGGTGGCAAGTATATGGAACAAACTGTGACAGTAACGCCGATTGAAATTCTGACTGCCACGGCTTGCAGCTCTGTTGTTATTTGTACCGGTAAGGACGGGATGCGGTTTGAAACCAGTATAGCCACACCTCCACTGGCGCGGTTGTGGCTATCATCATCCTTGCGGTAGAGACCAAATCCTTTTAAGGAAATTTTTTCTCCGGGTTTTAAATGTGTTTCCTGGAGTGCCACGCAGAGAGATGAGGTAGATGATGTCAGATGTTTAATGTCAGAGAAGTTATTGCAGAAACCACGACAGTTCCATTGGATTATTTTGTAATCCATTATGGGTTTGAGGCAGCATTCTTAGTAAAAGTATCCCTCTTTAGTTTTACAGCTGATTTTCCTTTTGGAGGTGTGGTTGGTGGTGTCACCTCCTTATTAGTTTCTTCATCAGAGAAGTCAGAAAGCTCACTCATGGACTGAGTCTCTGATCTCTTTGATTTAGAGAGGGCTGCTTTCAATTTTTGTTTATTGAGTGGGTTCTTATTTGCCTTTTTAGAACCCACATTTCTAGTTATTACTCCTGTTTTGGGAACGGTTGATTTTGTCTTTACGTTCTCCTTTTCTTCTGTTTTTTTAGACTGAATTAGCAAACATTTAGTGTGGCGAGTGAGAGATTCATTTGGTGAAACAGAGATATCTGTTTGAACTCCACACGAGTTTGTGGATTTCAAAACTGCAGCAAATGTCTTGTGTTTAAGCGGTGCACTTGAAGTGACCATGCGACGAGCGTCTACGTAAGATAAATTGTTGACAGTTTTCACCCGCTGAACCTCTTTCTCTCTCTGCCATGCAGGGCATTTCCGGGAGTAGGCAGGATGGGCATCTTTGCAATTCACACAGCATGGAGTATTGGTACACTCGGCACTCTGGTGACCTTCAGTTCCACACTGTGCACATACGCTCTTTCCTCGGCAGGATGTTTGAGAATGTCCAAACCGCTGGCATTTGAAGCAGCGCAGCGGGTTTGGAACGTATGGTCGAACTGGGCAGCGCAGATATCCTGCAGTAACAAATGATGGTAATGTTGGCTTTCCAAAAGTGAGAATCAGATGTTTAGTTGGTATCAACTTGCCATCACGACGAATGGAAATGCGTCGGACAGCAGTGACACCTTGATCTGAAAGACCGATCTGGATATCTGATTCATCTTCAGACATCAGATCGATCTCAGATATCACACCACGTGACGAGTTCAAACTTGTGTGTGGTGTGATGGTGACATTTATGTCTCCTAGAGATTTAGTCTTTAAAAGCTTTGCTGATTGTTGAGGAGAGGCTGCCTCAACGAGTAAATCTCCTGACCTCAATTTTTGGATTTTTTTAAGATGCCCAATAGTTGATTCAAATAATTTTTGAATCAAAAAGGGGGAACATTTAGACAGAGATGTTTCTCCCGTAGCATGTACAATAAGGTAAGCTGGTTGGTTGGTAGAAGTAAAATCCCTTGGTGGTGATGCATTGGTGCATGGTGTTTTAGATTTTATTGAATCCATATTGAAAAATTATTATTCAGCTCCCGGTGACCCCACCCACCATGGGGCCCAACAAGGGGATGCCGTCACATGGGAGACTCCCATAGACCGTCACACCAGGGTTTCCCAGGAGCTATACCCTCACAATGCAGTCGAGAAGAGCACATCTTGTCTGACGTGTCCGCCCGGTCTGCATCGATCAGTTGACTCCAAGCCGAGGTCAACAATGACTCAACGACCAGCCGATTGACTCAAACGGAGCCTGATTTGAGCCTCCCGTTTATCCGAAGCAGGGGCCAAAGCAGTGTGTTGGGGACGTTATGTTGCCCCTCAACTACCAGGATCCCCCTTTCCGGCATACGGGACACCACGCACGGCAAACACGTGGGTGGGCGTTCAGATCCCAGGGATGGTAAAGAAAAGTTACTAAACCATCTCTGGGAGGTCCCCTCACCACGGACAGGAACCCACATCGAGGGCTTCTGCTGAAAGAAGTTGATATATCAACTACCTGAAGTTGGCCTTTGCAGCTTCCAGACAGATGTAGATGGATTAGAATATACTATTTACTGATTACAGAGTAAAGTATTTCCTTGAGAACCAAAATTATTTTTTTAATAAAATTTTGAACTCTTGAGAAGATGAAACTTCTAATATAGAAAAGTATAATGAGTATCAAATAGTAAAAAAAACATCAAAAATTACCTCATTAGCAGCTAGTGTATGTCAACTTTCTGACCTAAAAATTTCCTCTTATGCTTTTTCAATGTCAATACTGACATCTTTCCCACTCACTTTTAGACACCTCTCTGAAATTTTGCTGTCTTAATATAACAAGGAATAGCCGATTCCAGTCAGTTATCACTCATGCCTCTGACTGTTCGGATTACTGTTGGTGTGCCTTCTTATGCAGCCGCTGAGATTTACAATTGTGCACTTCATCTACATTTATGCTTGGGTACTGTGAGGGGCTAGCCGAGGATATAGTGTGATTGTGACTCTTACACCACTTAATCAGCTGTCCAGTTGAAGAAACTGGCCCTCTGCATCAAAGGATGGCAATTATAGTGTTTAACTTAAAAGGTGCGATCGTATAATCTTGTCTCCAGTCAGGATTCCCGACACCAGTTAAACTATTATTTCTAATCATGATTTAACTAACAATTTACAAATTTCTATCATTAAAAGAAGGACAAGTAAACTGACAAGTGGGGAGACATGTGAGTAAGAGATAGGATGTCTTGTCATGAACAAAACCAACTACACCTAGTTAAATTACCTCCTTGTTTCTGTGAACTGAGAAATTTTCTATTCAATAACATCGAGAATCCATCGAAACATCATAAGGACATATTAGAATTGGCTCATTTAATTTCTCATACGTCATTCTTTGGCTTTGAAGGAAAAACATACTTACAGGAACGTGGAGTTCCAATGGGTAGCCCCACTTCGCCTCTAATTTGTGAGCTTGTCCTGCGTAAATTGGAAAACTACATCCTACCTTTCTTCCAGGAAGATATAGTGATTTACACAAGGTACGTGGATGACATCTTCATTTTGTGGAAAAATAAACAGAATATAAACCGTTTTATAAACTTGGTCAACGATAACTCCTATGGCCTCACACTGGAGCTAGAACAGGAAAGTGAGCGACAGGTTAATTTCCTTGATTTGGAGATTATATGCAGAGAGGGACACATAGTAACAAAAGTATACCGCAAGCCGATTTATCAACCTTACATCATTCCCAGGAATTCATCAGACCCGGAACACCTAAAATTAACGGCTTTTAAATCATGGATAAAGAGAGCTCACACGCACTGTACTAGCATTTATGATACAGACAGAGAGTTAGATTACATACGCGAAATAGCGTTACAACATGGGTACAGAAGACAAACGATAGATACCCTTATTAAGACCTACCAGCCACACAGCCGACGTATAAAGAAAAATGAGCAGAAAGAAAGGATTGTCCTTAATTACATACCGTTTTTAAACAAAGTCACTAAGAAAGTAGCCAGAAAAAGGAATTTCCGCATAGTTTATAGACGTAATCCCACGGTTTATAAACTTTTGAGAAACGACAAGGAAAGATATAGATACGACACCCTCACGGGAGTTTACTCGATACCGTTGAGGGATAAGAGATTCAACTCAGACCTTGTGTACGTAGGGGCTACCATGAGAAATTTGAAAAAAAGGATCGAGGAACACAAATACGCAGTCAATAAAAACGTTGATAGTACGGTACTAGCGGCATTCGCCAAGGAGCAGGACGTGACGGTTTATTGGGACAAGGCTGAGATCATTAAACCTACCAGATCAACACAAGCTATAAAACACATAGAAAAAATGGAGATACACAAGGCGCACCTCAGCAAACACTGCATTAATCATAGAGACTCGGACAGCTTAGCAACCGCCTGGAAGTCTTTCCATATAACGGATATGACGTAATTTCACTTCTACGCACTAGCCGCTTCTCTCCATTCTCATCTTATTTTGTTTTTACCGTTAAGTTATTTACACACGGGAACTAGAATTATTTGTTTTGTTTAATTTTTTAATTTCTTAATGTTTTACGTTAGTGATGACGTCATTAAGAACGAAACTTGCGATCTTTTAAATTCGAATTTTGTTCATTCTTTTTAATGGGTAACTGAAGAAGATCTCTAAAAGGGATCGAAAACGTTCTTATGATAATTTAACAATATGCTGGATACTTTAAAGGCGTATAATAGATTTAATTTCTGATTTGTTTGTTCCAGTAAGCATTTATTATTATACATTTTAATGGCTACGCCGGCCAAACTTTATAGGAATATAGTTCTCAAAGTATGCAAAGCAAGAAAGAAATTCGAATTTCTGTTACAATGTCGTTTGAATGGGGTGTTCCCCATGTCCATATATCGCATTAAGCTACCAAGGGGATGTGAAAACTTATTGCCGAAGTTGAAATGGCTATGCCTCAATAAAGCAGTAAGAAATACAAGACGGAAATATTATGCAGCGGTACACAACCTTACTTCTTTAGAAAATGATCTTTATAAAGAAGACCAGACCGTACTCAGAGAGGTCAACAGCAGGGTGGTGAATTTGTCTTCCTCAGTGGAAGCGAACTTGGAACGTAAATATATCAAGAAGCTCAAATGGCTGCTCAGATGCCAGAATGTTAGACCCCGTATAAGGACGAACACCACCATAACAGCCTGGGATAATATATCTCCTCCTACTTCTTTAATCGAAGCGTTAGCTTACAACCCGTGTTTCGCCCCCACTCCAGTAGTACGTCCGGAGTCCATAGTATCTAATGTGGAGTTGTTGGTTAAAGAAATGGATCCCTCCATGCAAGATTACGTCAGATGGCGAGCAAGATTCAACGCAGAAAGAGAATATCAAATTAACAAGAATGCAAGACGTTTCCACACATATATAAAAGAAGCAAGAGATTGGCTTCAGGACAATCAAGTAGTTCTCATTAAAGCGGATAAAACTAAAGGCGTTGTTCTCCTCAAAAGGAACACATACTATGAGAAGTTAAGAAAGCACATCAACACCACAGAATCGCGTATAGCGCCTGACAATTTTTTAGAGACAGTACAACGAAGGGTCAGGAGATTTGTCGCTACTCCTTTGGCACGTATTTTACACATGGAAAGGGCCACCATACAATCTCCGAGGACTCCTAGAATATTTGCCTTCGGAAAAACACACAAACCGGGTTCACAGTTACGTCCAATAGTAGAGAAATGCAATGCGCCTATCTACTTAATAGAAAAAAAGTTAGTTAAGTTTTTGCAAGAAAGAATACCGTAATCTCCCTTTTCAATTAAGAACTCCATACAACTACACCTAGTTAACAAAGGAATAACAAAATTTAATAATATAAAGAAGTCACAAATAAAATAACTAAGTATTCCATCTAACTTAGAGAGCATTAACAATATAATAATCCCTAATATGGGAGATAAAAGAGTTTGCAAATAATATTATATTACCTCTGTAATAACTTGACTTATGTGAATCAATTTCTTTGGGCGTAAGTTCCCATCTCAGGGAGTATGGCACACAATTCATAATAAGAGGATACTAGACAATGTGCAGTGAGCAGAGTTTGGTGTGTATATCGTATTTATATTATTTTTCTCTTCCAATTACAGATTAAGAATTAAGATAATCTGACTGGTTGTCATGATGAGTCTTCTTGGTTTAGTCAGCCCTTTAGTCATGGGAGATAAAGTTCTCTCTCAAGAACTGACTGTCAAACACATGAAACATTTGTTCCTTGTTCTCTTTGATGGGTATCTTTGATAAAAATTTCAAATTATTATATTAAATTTTAAAAGATTTTATATTAATTGTCTAGAATATTTTATCTAGAAACTTTCAGAATCTCACAGTACTATCCAACGCAATGTAATTGTCAAACTTCAAAAAGCTAAGTACAAGAACTGTCCCACACTTCTCATCATGGGATATTTGTCAGAATTCTTAAGGTACCAAAAGTTTCCAAACACACATCATAATATCATGCGTAACCATGAATA
Source organism: Centruroides vittatus (assembly GCF_030686945.1). Taxonomy (NCBI): domain Eukaryota; kingdom Metazoa; phylum Arthropoda; class Arachnida; order Scorpiones; family Buthidae; genus Centruroides; species Centruroides vittatus. The sequence continues at coordinate 9,798 of NW_027121205.1, forward strand.
CTATGTCTTACTTAACTGTGTGACGTATTGTATAAACTTCCATGCCATCTAATATTTTAGTGTACTAAACTGCGTCAATTGACTCCTTGCCAACTGAATTCTGTCATTTCCTACTTCCGTGATCTTACCCCTAGTCAGTGGTGATAATCAAAATAGTTAAAGGGTTTGCTAGCTAAAAATTTTTCCCTGACAATCACCGACAAACGAAATGAAAGTTTTGGCAAGAAATAAATATAATACCTTTTCTTGCAATATATCTAATAATCAGTGGCGTATTTGGAACGTAAGGGGCCCTGGGCGAAGACCAGGTTACAATAGTATATTAGTGCTTTCGGCCTTTTTTTTTTTTAGGCAGAAAAATTTTTCACCTTGAATCGCACTATTCATAGTAGACAGATGTCATCATCTCTCGTAATACAATATCCTTTTTATTTCACTGTCCATAGCCCAACACGTCTTCCACAGCCATCTTGTATTATCTCGCGCACATGAGATTGTGGGATCTCTCTTATGACTGGATCTAGTTTCAAGAACTTTCTTGAATCGATCGCGATTAAACCGTGTTTTGGTTGAGATTAAAACAGTCGAGAGAGATCGCACCAAGACAGTCCCCGACCTTGCTCACAATCTAGATTGAAATGCTCGGTGCGAACGAGGTATAAGGCTTTAGTTTAGTAGTATTACGAAGTATAATACGTATATTTTAATATATTTTTTAAAAAAAACAAAACCACTGAGAAAGGTTCCGTGTGTTTAACAAGGTTCGGGAAACTGAAAATTTTACCAACAAATTCGGGCGAACTCGTTCGAAAAAACTGAAAATTTTAACAATGGGTTCGGGCGAACCTGTGAAATCCCGCTGAATATCACCACTGCCCCTAGTCTCACATACAAGACCATATTACTGCCATCCAAATAAACGCTCAAAATCTTGTGAAGTAGGCATATCCTACTTGGTGTCAGAATAAAACACTTAAATAGTGGTGCCTGGATGTCACTCTGCAACCTTCACAGTTTAATGATAAATAAACCAGTAAACTTCAGTTGATAATGACAATGGTCGATCAGGATGATGATACATGTAACCATTGTAAGCTACTTCTGCTGGAAAAAGCTGATGTATCAACTACCTGAAGTTGGCCATTCCAGCTTCCAGACAGATGTAGATGGATTGCAATATAGTATTCACCGATTACATAGTGAATTATCTATTTCCTTAAGAACCAAAATTTTCAGATTTGCCAGATAAACTTTAAACTCTTCAGAAAATGAAAGTTCTGACATAGAAAAGTATAGTTCTTCAACTGAGAAAAAAAAATGGAAAAAAATAGTACACGTCTGAGAGATTGATATCTCTAATTCAATTTCACTTGACTTCATTCCTCAACTTAATAAATGCAGCATTGGAAAGGTGAAGTGAATACTACAGATATGATTCACTTCACCAAATAATCTATCTTATTTATCTATCTATACATATATTGATAACTTTGATTATAATGTTACTTTTCAATCTGTTAAATAACAATGTATACACAGACAAATTTAAATAAAAATATAAAAATAAACTAATGTAATTAGATGTAAAATCAATTTAGCAAAATCCATTATTTGATGAATCTGCGTGCAATAAAAACATTCTTATGAACTATCAATAACCTTAAAATATTTATCTGTAATAATAGATTTATGAAAATTGACTGTTTCTCTTATATTAATGATAAACATATTTGAATTAAATATATACTATATTTTTAACTTTACTCTTTTAAAAGTATATATTAATTTGCGTGGCTTAAAATGTTCTCTAAATACAGACTATATACTAAATTTAAATAAATTACATATGATTGATTACACAATGATGCATTTATTTGTAAAACACTCGGAATGGAGCATTGATAGTTCTGAAAATATCATTTAAAACTTGAACTCATTTAACCAGGCTACCATTGTATTGTACACAGTGGAGCTCTAATACTGTGAACAGGCAAGAAACTACAAGTTTCAGTTCATTGTATCCATAGTTCATTACAACCATGTATCAAAAGAATGATTAATATGCATTGAAAGATGCAATAATTCACTCAATATTCAGTACAACTGCATTTATTGAGCACTTATTGTCGATACGATAACGATCACCAAACTATCAACGGCCTATGAATTTAGTTTAGATCAGCAATCATCATCTGGATAACAACACTGTATTCCATATACGGAATTATGTCCTATTTGGGGGTAATTTTTGTATGTATAGAGGTTAGTATGTGGGGAGCACAATTTTGTTTACACTCTTTGAAGCTAATGTGCTGTGCTTTTAAAAATTTCTGAAATTTTGCAGGAAGGTTTGTGTATTAGAAAGATTGATGCTGTAAGGTTGACGGGATGGGAAGATGAAGGGTGGTTGTGTATATCATCTTAATTAAAGTAGGACTTAATGATGATTTTACTCATTACTAGCATTTACAATTTTTATAAAACACATCCCTACTCTCAAAACTAAGCTTTTTGCCATTTTATAATTTAAAATATTAACTTTTTTTTTAATGAAATATAACAGATAGCACCATCAGAATTTTAATGTTATGTGAAGCCCAAGCGATACTCGAGCTCATGTGTTAAAATATCATAAAAATGTCAAATCAAGGGTTCAAGCTTTGATTCTGATGCTCGTAAAAATTGGAAGAAAACCTTGAATAAAATCGAGAAATATTAAAATTATTAATCGAGAGAAAAATGTTTTTAACCTTAAAAGGAGATGCAGCACTGATATTATGTATCAGACTTATAAGAATTCGAAACAATTGAATGCGAGCAGGAGTTTCAAGTTGCGATTAATTTCCCTTGATCAGATTCAAACACAGTGTCAAATTAAAAACCTTTAGTGGCTGGAAATGGTCGGTTATCTGCCTAGATACAGGAAACCGACCAATCGGTTGGTTGGTTGGTTGAAGTTTATTGGCACAAGGGCCACATAGGCCAAGCTGCGCCACAACTTATGGTATATATATCAGAGCTGGAGATCCAGGGAAGAAAAATCTTATAAAAACCTGGATCTCAAGGGCAAAGCAGACTTTTCTCTGCCTCCCTTTGTGAAGACTTCTCCCGGCTTCTGTCCGTGTCGACTACTGTTTAGACTTTTCCCAGCTGACAACTATAATCCACTGTCCAGACTTTCCCCTGCCTCTACGAGTGGACACCATCCGACCGAACTTCGGGCTTTCACCATTCGTCACAACGTCCCACAGTCGAACATCAACTGTCTGCCCCGGGCAAACAACCGAACCATCAAGAGCCACCAGAAGACAAGACACGCAGGACACGCTAGATTGTAAGACTTAGTGTAAATAAACGGGTTTGTTTGTCATTGCAGCTATTTGCCTCACTTTCCTTCACCCCGCATACGATAAGTCCTGACATTTGGATATCACGAATTCGGCAACCGCACAGTTAGCAGAAATGTTAAGCGATTCATTGCTAAATTTTTTACATTTAAATGAACCCACATTACATTTCCGGATTCCTCATCTCAATTAAAAATGACAAAGTTTTATCAAAATCAATCCATTAAATTTTGAGAATGAACTTGACTTTATAAGCCCATACAGGACATGCTAGTGACTATGAAGCCGTGGTCACACCATGCGATTTCCAGCTGCATGAGCAAGCACAACTGCAACAACTGCGAGTCATGTGTGTCTTCTCGTGGTCACATATTGTTTGTTGACATTGCAATTCGAAAACACGTGACCCTATAATAAACCAATAAAATTACAGTAGCTTGTTTTTGACTACCTTCACGAGTTTATCAATATTTTACATTCTACTTTAGCATATTTATGGAATTTCAGCCACTTTTCTTATTAAAATGACAACCATTTCCTTTTCTAAAATGAATAAAAGAAAAAAAGCAATTATTTTGTTAGAGATGGCAAAAATACACAAAAAGATAAAATCTTCAATAAAACAAAGAATTAAAATCCCACAAGTATTTGTGAGCCTGAATAAGCTCAAATCAATCTCGATTCTGTAAAAGTATAAATCCTCTAACTATCCGCCACGAAGATAAACTGTTTTCAATGTTATCACCATATGACATGGCACAAAGGCGTTCACCGATTAGATGCACATTTGCAATTGGCACAAGTAGAACAAACTTTGTTTCTAGTCACAGTTGCAGTCGTACCGGTTTCAAAGAAGATTTACTAGTTAAGGGGAACAGCCGTCGCAGTTGCAGTTACCTGCACGGCTGGAAGTCGCATGGTGTGACCACGGCTTAAAACATCGCACGACAAAAGTCAGACAATATCATTTTGTCACTCGCACTCGTGAAATCACATTATATCTCAAAATCAAAGTCATGGACCCCTGCCATTTTTTACTGCATTTTTGAATTCCATACCGCAATTAATAGAAAAGGCTAACTTTAATCAAAATCTATGAAAACAAACAATTCAAAACAAAGGTAAGCCTCATAGAAGCAGCTTCACTAATGCTCTGCTTCAATTATGTAATACTTACTAGTTTGTCTAGTCTATGCTGCACAAACATCATCATCCACTATAAAAAAATCTTCTAAAAACAGTTTTGAAAGTTCTCAGACATTTGATGTATTTAAACATGTACCTTTATTCAATCTCATGTCTAAATATATATATAAGAATTGATTGACCTAAATACGGTTGAACAGCTGTGAACAGATACAGAATTAGCACAAATCTGTGTGAAGAATGGTCGTTGCTCTCCCTCATCATATGCCTGTCATTAATGCTTATTCCATAGATATGATCCACTCACCCACATTTGACTTTTTTTCTATCAATCCATTCATGCTATTTTTATATTTTAAGAAAGAAGCATGTTTTTTTTGAGTTTAACACAACTACATTTTTATTCCAGTACTTGGATACATTTAGATTTTGCATGTTAAAGGCAGGTTCGTGTTCCAACGATGGTAATACTCTCACATTTATCATTTCTGAATATGTTTAATACGCTCTAAGAATGTTTTAAATCTAAATTCAAAATCAATTTAACCTTTCTTATTTTTGAAATACCCTTAAAATATAAGTACTTAAATATTGATACCATTTGTGAATCATAACTTCACATTATTTTTAATTGATCACCAATGACATGATGCAAATACCCTTGTTTTCAGGATATGTAATTACTCTCTGTAGTACAATATAATGTCTTGTAAATTGACACTTTCCTAAACCCTAATACAATACCAACATCTGTGGCACTTGTGCAGTTTACTGGGTACAGCTGTTTGAGAGGTTTTTTCCATAAAATTAATCAAATCTAGACTAATTTCACTCGAACATTTCCAAAACATATATAATTTGTTGGAAATGATCGATATAAAATATGCTATAAACAAAAAATTGTCAAAATACTTAGAGTGTACCCCATTTGAACATGCCATTGCTTAAGCTCGATGTTGTCGCGAAGCGGTACGTTAAGATGGCAGATACATATGAAGCATGTCATGTCACATTTCTTGGTGCTATTCGGTCACGTGACTACTCACTAGTCTAGGCCACTCCTCGCATCTCTAACGCGTTTCCTCATAACTTAATCTTCTTGCAGAAGAATTAGCTGAACAGTGGAAACATCACATGATAGATCAGTGACGTCATATTCCTATCACGTGATTTAACTGAGCCTTTGAAGTAGTCCCCAGACTACTGGTTGATAAACTTTGCATTAGTTACGTTTCCAGTAATACCGTAACATTCTACAACAAACACCCCAAGTTAATACTGTACAATCAACAATTTTTAAAAACTAAAGTAATAAACAATGGAATTACTTTAAAATTCAGATGAAATTCCTATAATCCTTAAGTTATTTAATAATTATAAATTTGTTTTCTAAATTTACAAAAAAATGATTTTTATTTTTTCACAAAAGTTAAATTATATGTAAGATGTGTGACTAATTCAATGTAAGATGTGTGACTAATTCAATGTAAAGACTTTTGTTTGGAAATAAAATGTTTTAATTAAAACAATAGATCAGGCCTGGCCAACCCAAATTGTTTCGCGGGCCACTTTGATCACACGTAATATTACGGTGGGCCACAATTAAGGCAAACATGCTTTTAAAAAAGTAAAAAAAATACAAAATGAATAAGATTTTATTGTTATACCAAGAGTTCGTACTCGCACTTGTGCATTATAACAATGACACATGCAAATTTTCATTTATTTAATTGTTTTGGTATACATATAATGGGAAACAAGTTTTAATAGATATATAATATCGCTTAGTGAGCCACGTAATTTAACGTGACGGGACGCATGCAGCCCACAGGTTGGCCAGGCCTGCAATAGATGAAACTTGTGTTAGATCAGTACTTAGTGTCAACACTTTATCAGTAAATAATGTACAATTAATTTTAGTACTTTCATAATATTTTCGAAAATAATTTAAATTATAATTTAATACATAATGCATATAAAATTATTACTAATATATATCTTTTGTTGCATTTGACTAATATTTATTTATCTGACGACATTAGACATATATCTCAATTTTGGGCTATTTAAAAGCAAAGCAGAATTATTAGTTATTTATCGAATTATCATGCATGTTATGTGTTGATTTTAATCCATATTTAAAATGGAATGATGTTTTAATCTCTTTAATCTCAAAAGACACTGTGGCCATTTGGCCTTTTTCGATTGCCACAAGAATAAAAAGCAAACCAAACATCATGATGTGAAGACCCAAATCTAAGTATACAGATATTCGATTTAAATTCTTTATTTTTTTGCCAATCAATTTTGAAAGTTAGGATTAATCAAACACAGAAACAAAAACAGAAAAAACACCCGACAAATTTTCTCATAAAAATTGATCATTAACCTTCGTTCCCACGGTAATACTTCCTTGTAGAAGATGAGTTAACTGTTGAAAAATAATTATATCATGTAATTCACCATTGGTCAAAAAGGACTTCCACCCTTGACGTGCATCGTGAAATCTCGAACCCGAGACCCGAAATAAAAGTAAAATGAACAATGATGCAAAGCAGAAAAGTTTCGACAACTGTCAAGTGATTGTGTGCACGCCGGGGATTATCGTCTCCCGCCATTGAAGCCATCCATCCCATCCATCTGAATCCTTCGATTCGAACTTCGGTCAATTTGACTTTTATATTCGAGAGAACTCTTGTTCTTCGAACTTTGTCAACAAATCTCAAGATTACTGAGGTATTTATCCTACTCGCAATGTTTTGTACACTCTCTCTCTCCAGTCGATCGAGATGTGGTTTAATAATTCGATTTGATAATATAAATAATACTTCCAATTATGTTAATTGATGTATTTTATATCGATCCCAAAATAAACAGGTATTTTTTATTTAACTATAGAAAAGTGTGTGTTTCTTCCTCCATTATCATCATCTGGCATCCCACAATTCCGAAAATAACGAGTATCTATCCGCAAGAAATTTGATAGATTGGTGTCAGTTCCTGATGTGAACAGGATCCTACGATCCTCATCCGTAAATAAACATTGACTGCTCGATCCCTAGTCATCCTTTCGACAAACGAGGTCGGACCTCAAGGTCTTGTGCCATTAAGAGATAGAGAAGGTAAGAATCATCTTCCATCTCCTACCCTCGGTTAACCTCACAATTAGAAAATTAAAAAAAAAGAACTAAAGAAAGTAATTTCCTGCATTAAAACAAAAAGACAGAAGTGATCTATTGCAGCCAAAAACCGTTCGGAAAATTTACTTCGTCCTTCTCCCCCCTTTGGTGTGTATCAATCATCATTGTTAGAATTAATTATGCAGAAAACAGTCTTTGATCAGCAGAATCACTGGTTTATTTTTTTTATTTTTTCAGTTAGGCCAGGAACACACATGCGTAAAATCCGGCGTAAAATCTAGTATAAACAGAAAGCGTAAAAATTTTTCTGAAATTTTGGCTCAAACAGAACTGAAAGTAGAGTAGAGCATGTCTCTACTTTTTACGCCGTAGAATTTTTACGCCAAAATTCCTCCAATAAAGAGAAGTCTTTTCTTTGACGTCAAAGTAGACACGTGGTTTTCATTCTAACAATGGCAACAATGAGGGTTAACCCTACAATTGTTACGGTGTCTAAAAAGCGAAAAATCAATGAAATAGAAGAGTTTATAGAATATGTTTGACCCCATCAGTGTCTCTATGACAAAAAAAGTGTCGCATATAAAGACACTGTGTACAAACAAAGTGTGTGGATGGCCATAGGTGCTAGATTTCAAATAACAGGTAGGTCTAGTAGAATCGATATATAGGTCTAGTATTCAGATCACACGTTCTTTATTTCAATTCAGAATACAAGTCTATTAATTTAAATTTTCAAAATTATAGCAGAGGCGGTGGAGTAAAAATGGAAGGTCCAAAGGGACAGATACATGCGAGAAAAAAAATTAATAAAATGTAGCAGCGTTAGTGGCAGTGGCAGTACAGATATATATAGACCTCGATGGGAATTATTTCCTTTAATGGATAGTATATTGGAAGGATATATTGGCTGCACAGAAACGTGAGTATTAATACATTTACTTTACTCCTCCAGAATCTACTTTAAGACACATTACCATCATTAACTAATATAAATGTTTATCAAGGGATATTGGTTTTATATCATTTGGTTGGTCACTTGATTATATTAAAGTAGTGATTATAGTAGAATGTAATCAAACTTGTGTTTAAAAAAAATAAAGTTAGTACCAATTGATTGTAATACTAATAATTCATTTAAGCTCTTCTTCTTCTTTTCACAATTTAATATGGAGATTATAGCCTTTGCGGCTCTTTCTCCGACCAACATTGCCAGTTGCTAAGCAAAACGACCAGTGAGACTAATGTAGCGCTCCAGCGCCGCCACGTGGTGATTAGGAGAGATGGAGGCCGATGGCCAGTAGATATTCATTTAAGCTCTTTTGACATCATTTCTGTGATTTGAAAGATCTATCATATAGTTCAAATGACTACATTTCTTGTCAAATAAATAAATTCATATCATTGGATATCATTTACCATTTACAACTGATTACAAATGTTTTTATTAGGGTAGATAGACCTATGCCTGATCTGTAGACCTATCTGTAGACCCAGTGTAATAAGTTGTTATTGTATATGTATATATATAGTTGCTATTATTACCTATAAGTACTAGTTATTATTTTACAAAATATTTTGGCTTAATTTCATCATAAATTATTTATATATAGTATCTTTTTTATTTCTTTTAGTACCATAAATAATGAAACAACAATAATTGAAAATGATAATTATATTGACACAGAGTCAAGACAATCATCATCAGAAAATTTTTCTCAGATGAACCAGAATGATGTAGAAATTGCCCAAAATATTGATATTAATCAAGAAACTGAGTCAGACCAGTAAGTTGTAAATAAATAAATAATAATAATGATTTTAATGAAAAAGAATAAGATTTTTAATGCATGGATTTTGTTTCAGACGGTATCAAAGCAGTGACTCAAATAAAAGTTTCAGTCAGCAAGAAAAAAGAAGAAAAAAATCAGATACCTGTATTAATCAGGATTATTATAATAATGCTCTTTTATCCTTGTCATCAACATCAACAGCAATAAATAGTTTTTTGGATAGGAGTTGTAAGTTCAAATTTATGAATATAGGCAAAATATAGTACAAAACAATGACAGATTTAAAAGTTATTTTTTTTTATTTTAGGTAATGTGTCACAGCCTGATAAAATTGAATTATTTTGCAAATCTTTGAAATTAAGATTAAGAAAATTGGATGCATGAGACCAATTTAATGCCACAAAAAATATTGAATTGTTAATGTTAGACCTTGAAGGTGAAGAAAAATATTTTATATAATGTAATTAGAAGTAATAAAATAATTTTTCAAAGTTTATAAAATTGTCTTTATTATTACCAATGAAAAATTTAAGTAGTTTATACTGTATAATTACAAATATTAACTTATACAAAATGAATTGTTTAAAAAACTTTTTATGATACACCTGGATATATCTTGCTATTCTGCCATGGTACAGATCCTTCATTACACAAGTAAATAGCTAGTTCGTCACGCAAAGATTTTGCATTTATGCCATGCATATTAGATCCAAAAGAACAATGTGAAAAATTAATATTTCCATCTTGGCACCATAAACCTGGCAGAAAATTAAAATTATCATCATCATAATCTGAGAAGCCTGGGGGATTGTAAATACTTGCATTTTCTGTCAATAAAAAATTGTGTAAAACAAGAGCAGAAGCAACTATTTTATCTATTGTTTTCTCACTATAATTGAGTGGTCTTTTAAAAATTCTAAAGTGCACCGACAGAATTCCAAAAGCATTTTCTACTATTCTTCGAGCTCTACTAAGGCGATAGTTAAACACTTTTTGAGGACGAGTGAAAGCTGATCTCCTTGGATAAGGTCTCATTAAATTTTTTTTAAGAGGAAAAGCTTCGTCTCCAACAAAGAAATATGGGAATACTTTATTAGAATTTAATAATATATTTTCATTTGGAAGATTTAATTTTTCTTCTGAAAGCTTTTTTCCAAAAGAACTTCTTTAAAAAATCCCACCATCACTTTCACCACCCATGAAACAAAACTCGACTGAAATAAATTTGTACTCATAATCAGTCACAGCTAATAAAATTTTGCTAAATGATCCTTTATAATTATAATTTAAGCTTTCACTGTTTTTTGGGCATTGAACTAGTATATGCTTGCCATCAATGCTCCCGCAACAATGTGGTAGCTGCCAACGAGATTCAAAGCCTTTAGCAATTGCTTTCCATTTGTTTTCATTATCTGGCATTTTCATATAATCATTCTTTAAATTGTTCCAAATAACCTATAATAAAAATAATAGCAATTCATAAGCTAATTGCTATTCAAATTTAATAATTTTAATTTATACCTTCGTAGTTTCTTCGATTATTTTAGCAATTGTCGAACGTCCTATTCTAAATGAGAAACTGAGGCTTTGAAATGTCTCACCCGTTGCAAGAAATCTAAAAAATTATATGTTTTATGATAAAAGAATACTAAAGACTTAATCTTTCATACTTTGTAAAATTAGTTAACAAACCGTAAAGTTACAGCTAATCTGTCTCTAGCAGATATGGCTTCTCTCCATCGTGTATTTTTCTTTGTTATATTTCTTTCTATTTTTGACAGCAAATATTCGAATAATTCTGGTGACATTCTCATAAATCTGAAGATTTTAAAATTTATTATTTTGAAATATCCTCAAACAGCGATATGTAAAAAAATACAATTCACTTACTGTATATAGTATTCTCGATCGTTAAATTGTAGGTCCAGAATCAACGTATTATTAAATCCATGTAAATCACGCTCTCAAAATAGTTTCCTAACCCACCAGCATCTCTCTTGGCGTTTTTTAATAAAATCATTTCTTAAAAGCATCAATGATTGAGCGGAATACAACGACCAACAAATAACAACGTCAGATACCGAAGGCGCCATTTTACTAAACTACTTATGACGTTGTTACATTTTCGTTTCCTATTCGGCCAAAATTTTTACGTATGTGTGTCCTGGCTTAAAAGCGTAAAACTGAAACTGAACTGAAAGCTGATTTCTGTTTCAGTTTTCTGCCACACATTTTTACGCATGTGTGTTCCTGGCCTTAGAATGTTCTTACTTTGTAGATCTGACTGAGAGGGTTTTTTATGATGTTTGAGTTAGTTATTTCTTGAAAATTTCCATGTAACAAGTTCCAGTATTTTATCATTTAAATGACTGGAGCAGTTTGTCCAATTAAAAGTTTTGTTGAGAGTTTTAAGAAGTTATAATTTAGACGACGGCAGTAGTTATCCCTCCTGCAACGATTTTCAGAAATGCTTAGAAGATAAGATAACCGTTACACGTTTTAAGCTTTATAAATTTAAAAAAGAGAAGTATAGTTTGCTTTATGTAGAAAATTTTTATGTTGTCCATTTTTTCTTGTTGATAACAATTGGAAGTTGATTAGTAGTAGTCTAATTTGAAGATGGCTCTCATTAGGTGATTTTGTTGTGTTTGCAGACAGTTAACAATATAATCAGATGTACAGTAGTTCCCCATATAGTTATACCGTATAAAATTTTCAGTTCTCTACAGATGCGATATACCGTATTTTACGGACTATAGACGCACTTTTTCTTCGAAAAATTGCCTCCAAAATTAAGGTGCGTCTTATAGTCCGTAAAATACGGTAGTCATTTTATCGTATCTATGTTTAGGAAAGCCTGTATTTTTCTGATTATGCCAGTAAACTTAGCGACAGTTTTTGTTAAATTTTCGATATGTCTACCGTATTTGAGTTTATCATCTATTAAAACTCTGAGATATTTTATGCAGTTAATTCTTTCTGTCTTCCTTTCATTTATTACTATTTAAAGTTGTTCCTTGTCAACATTTTTATTTTTATTTACAAAATAAAGATATTTTGTTTTGTTTACATTTGGTTTTAGCATATTTGACCTCATATAATCAGTTAGTTTGCAAAGGATGTTATTTAATTTTTGTTGCGCAGCTTGGAGGTTGTTATTGGAATATATTAGGATAATGTCATCTGCATATGCCATTACTTTCACTGTTGGTATCACTTCAAATAGGTCGTTCAAGTAGATATTAAAGAGGATGACGATCGTGCAGTAATTTTCTATGTCGCTTTTAGACTCTCTATTTTTGTATATCAGTAGGACATATTATAATTTAATTTGGAACTGAAGCTGCCATTCTGATATGGGACTTTCCTTTGTTCTTTTCTAAATGAAACAAATAGAAAATACAGTACTTAAATCAAAGTTTGAGTCTTTATCCATTTCTTTTTCGGTCTCCTTTTAAACTCTCACATGAGAAGTTCAGTACTTTCTTTCATACAGAATTGAAACATTTTACAATAGTTGCGATAATTGCCTTAACCTCTTCACTCCCTTTCCATTAAAAAGATAATTTTTTGTTAACCCATCCCTTATTATTATTGAAATATATTATTCATTTGATTTGAAAAAAAGTGGTTTTTTTCAATTTTTTTCAATTAAAATTGGTTCCTAAGGGGGCGTGATCTGACTGCGGAGGTGTTGGTGACTTTTTTGCTGAGCTGCTATGGCGATGTTAGATATGAAAGTTTTACAGTATAATATGAAGTGTAGAATAGAAATGAGAAGTTTAAATGCGTTATTAACTCGAATACTAATTATTATTTTGTTGGTGATTGCTGGTGTAGAGTTAAATCCCGGTCCTTTCCCTCGGTCTCCTCCGTTACCGAGACAAGAAGTTATGCAAAAAAGGGGACGAGGAAGACCACGTAAAGAGGTTACAACGGATATCGAGGGAAATAATCAGACGACCGAAATATCAGGAAAAGAATACTTGATTGAGGAACATTTTAAGAATACTGCTGACACTTCGAGGTATGCTACGATCAAAGACTTTTTTGAACCGGCAGAAGATCCTCTAGTACCATGTACCACTGAACCTGAATATACACTAAAATCAGTCTATGAATTGATCCAGGACAATATACACTAAAATCAGTCTATGAATTGATCCAGGACAATATACACTAAAATCAGTCTATGAATTGATCCAGGACAAATTCGATCGTCTGAACTCCAAGATTCGTTCTATGAGAGCCGAAATCAACAATATGAACGAAGAAAATATAAAGCTCAAGGAAGAGATGAAAGAGATGTGTAAAAAAATACGTACATTAGAAGAAAGAACTGACTCGCATAGCAAGCTAAAAGGTATGGTGGATTTTGAAATTGATAAAATGTTAAACGAGACGACTAAGAAGAACCTAATAATATTTAATTTTCCATTCAAAACCTCGGAATATGTAGAAGAGTTGAAAAAATTTATAAAAGAAAACTTAGAACTTAACTGGATAGAAATTGAGGGTCTCATCCAACTAGGAAATAGAAAACATAATCAAGTAATTAAGGTTATGACCGAATCGGTTAAAGATAGAAACCTAATTCTTAGTAAATTCTGGACAACAAGATTTAAAATGACGGACGAAAAGAAAAAAATAATAATCTCAACTGACTTATGTTTGAGATCAAGGATTAGGAAAAAATTATTACTCAAACAGATTAAACTAGAGAAATCGGGTGACAACAGGATAAAAATAAGAGATGACTACTTCTTAAAAGAAAATACAATGTATACATACGATTTGAATACTAAAGAAATAATTCAGGTGAATCATTTTTTAGAGACAAATATAATATAAGATTAGTAAAAACAAAAGATAACTTAAATATAACACAGAAAAAATGGAGAATGGAGAATAATATAGAAAATAATAATAGTAAAGTGAATGGAGATGAGTTGATAGCCAAAGATAGTGAACTGGGTGAGAAAAAAGCAGGAACTTTAACAAGAGAAAAAAATAATGTGATGATGAGTTTTTGGAATACTCAAGGGCTAAGAGGGAAAATATTTAAAACCACGATAAGAGAATTCCTAGACACAAATAAAATAATTGGATTTCTAGAAACTTGGATTTTAAAATCTAGTGATATGGAAATAAAATATCCAGAGCAAGATACTAGTGTAATAATTAGCAATGCTCACCACAAAAAGAGGTTTGATCGCCCGTGGGGCGTTAAAATAGTCAAGGAAAATAAATTCTTAGGATTAATGTATAAACCTAACCTCTCGTTTGAGAAACATTATAAAAATACACTAAACAACGCAAAAATTGTAATAGGTAAGTCAATAGGTTTATTCTGCAAGGCTAAACTAAAGAACTTAGGTACACTTGTTCAACTTTTTAATTCGATTGTGATGAATTCAATGGAGTATGCAGTCCCAATTTAGAACATGGATAAATTTAATGAATTTGAAAAAATACAGAATGTACCTACTCGCAAGATATTTCAGTTAGAATATAATATTCCGGGCAGTGCCTTAAGATTAGAAATAAATAGACTCAGATTAAATACTATACTAATAAAAAGATATTTGATGTTTCTACAAAAAATTATTAAGGCAGAAGATATAACAACAAAACTACTGTTTTCACTACACCACATATCAAGGGAAATGGATTTAAGACGAAGTTGGATAATGCAGCTATCAAAGATAGTAAATAAAAATGATTTTTCTATTAAACTGTTTTTGGATGATACAAATGATATGGAGCAGTATAGTAAAGAAATAATATATAGAGTTAAAAGATGATTGATAAATGATTAATATGTTATATAATTAAGTTAAACAATCTACTGAATCATAATTGTGACAAATACTAATGAAATTCTATAGATTAGTAAGTAGAAAATATCAATGTTATTGAGATACTATTATATGTGTATAAATATGCGTTGAAACAAAACGCCCCTGTAACAGGCGAAAGCCTTCTACGCCAAATAAAGATATCTATCTAATTCGTTCCTAAATGGCACCTTTCCCTCTGGATAGCAAACTTTACAGGGGCCTGCAGCAATGGCTTCTCTGCATAAGTCTCTGTTGTGCTAAAAAGCTGCCATTCGTCAGTTAGCTTTAAAAATAATTTAAAAACGAAAACATGACAAAAAATAAAATGAAAATAGATTTATTGACATAAAGACATATTTTAAATAATTACAAGTAATAAATAGAATGAAAAATAATTATTATAAAATACAATGTTATACAATCAAGCATGAATGTACGTACCGTGTATATTTACTGAATATAGAAAAAATAATAAAATACAATGTATTTATAAATTTGCTGTGATTACATATCAATAAAAAACAATAATGTGGTATAAAGTTATACATTTGCACATAAATAAATTATATGATTTTTATTCACTTTTTTATATTATTAGAAATAAAAGTATATATCTAATTATTATTTACAATATCTACAAAATTATTTACAATGAAAATAAGAAAAGCTTTCAAAAAATACTGTGACGTAAGAATGAAAAAAATTCTCTGGTGTAAGAGAAAGTAAATTTTGATTAATATTTTTCCACTGTGTAGTAAATTTTAAAGCAGGGTGTTGCACACAAAGGCACATCACAAACTTGACAATAGTATTTCGTTTACTTTCTTATTTTTGTCCCTGCACCGTCATGCTTAGTTTTACATCCGGCAGTGTCTAGTGGAAGATTTTTTTTTCTGTTGGTTGCTGGAAGAAGATCCGGGAAATGTCTTTCCGTAAGTCTAAGCGGACCTGGAGTTCTTGGCTGACCATGTCTGGTAACCCTTGTTTTGGTATGATACTCCTGCAAATTCTTTCAATAATATTAATTCTAAATTGTAAATGTCCCATTTGGCCACCATTTTTTTAATATAATACAAAAAAATTAAATACACAAATATCTAACAAATGGAAAAAAATACTTTTTTGTAAAACTTCCTTTTTCTTGCCACTGGATAATCTTGAAGATGCTGATCTAAAAGGTCAACACCTCCCATTGTCTTGTTATAAAACCACAGGTTGTTGTCGACTATGACTATTTTACCGGCATGAGTTTCTTTACTAACCGTGACTGGATTGTGGACCGTAGAGAGTAAAGTGACGACTCTTTTGTCTTGCCACTTCATAATCTTAACTATCTCTCTGCATCGCCACTGTTTCTCCCTTTTCCAATTTTTTATTTCAAATCTCAGCCAGGACCTGTTGTCTGTTTGTTTGCACAGTTCCAAAGAAATCAGTTTGGCACGTTACCAGATAATCAGCTAAATGTGGGGACAAATAAAAATCATCTGTTGTTAGACAATAGCCCTTGCCTAACAATGAGTCCGCTAGTGATAAAACTATTTTTGAAGTTCCTGGCATATCCGTACATTTTTCGTTTAGAACTGTATTTTTTCCAGTATAAATAGTAAAATTATAAAATAAACAACCATTCAAACTTCAGCATAAATTCTTTAATATTAAGAACGTTTTCAAATGCATTAAGCGTCCATCGTCAGTTACATCAGTTACTCCTTTAAATCAAATATGAAATTTGAACACATATTATGTAAATTAACAATACGATTACAGTAAACAAAAAAAATAAAATACTCCAGGATTATCGTAATTTTACAAATTATGCCAACATTTCATAAAATAAAATAAAACAAAAAACAAAACAAAAAAAATAAATAAAACAAAAAACAACACTAGGTTTAAATCAATCCCGGATTATCGCAGTATTTTTACAATTACTCTCATCCGTCACTAAAGACTTCCAAGGGCTAGAAAGCCCAACAACATCGCTTTAATAGATGCCCATCAGCGTCCCTATAACAGTCCTTGCCAATTATGCCAAGCAACAGGGCATCACAGTTCCTTTCCCTTTCTGGGACATAAAGACACAAACATTTTGAGCATAAATTTTATTGAGTTTAGGGTTTTGATGATTTCGCTGATTATAATTTTGATTATTGGTAAAATGCAAATTTTGTTTTATTTCCAAAAAACAATTTCTTGACATTTATCTTCGAAAACTTGGGAGTTGAAAGTGTTTCATTTGTGGTCCAATATATCTTCTCATCCGGTTTATGAATAATACCTTGCAGTATTATAACACTAAAAAACATATATTTCCTCTATTGAAACAGGGTTCCACTGGCTCCTGGACGTCTGTGGCTTCGTTAGTGCGTATATATTCGTTTCCGATGTTATAAGGTTCAACAGTTCACCATCAAAAAATAATTTAAAATAATCTAAGGGTTCTGTGATTTGTGTTCTAGAGAACCGACATCCAGGAGTTCCAGTGAACAGAAACCGTGGAGGAGGCCTTGGATACGTATTGGTGTCCACTTCGCACCAATTTCGAGCAGTATCTATATCTTTACCATCAGAGCTGCTGGACTCGTCGATGCTAGGTATATAACTCAACCACTTTCAGAGTGTGTCATATATTTGATGTCACTATCAGACATTCTGCCAATAAGAAAAATCATATAAAAACCCATCTTATTCTTCTATGTTACACACTAACAATTAGATAATATTCTCCAGAATAAATAGAATTATCTTAAACTTACTGGATGAAACAGAAGAATTCACTGACAAATATCCAAGAAAGGAGAGAAGACTGCAGGCACAAAACTAAAACACAACTTGACAGAGCAAGATCAAGACTAAGAGTGAGATATTCTACAATTATTCAAAGGAAACACAGAATAAATTTTTGAAACAAAAAAGTAACAACAAAAGACCCCAGTATTGAAAGGTTTTGTACTTACCACACGAAAAACATTTACAACGAGCAAAGTTTTACTAAGAGTTTCCCATCTGAGAATTGACAATTACATGCAGGTGTTCGAAAGTTCTTTCTAAATGCTTTTATACCTAAATAAATTTATAGAAATATGAACAACATTCTGTGATTATTCACTGTGTGATTATTCACAGCGTGTGATTATTCACTGTAAAATATTTTGTATGTATACAAAAATTTATACATTTCAAGATTTTATAACTTCAAAATAACTTTTTTGTGTAAACATTCAATCAATCTGTTATATGTTACATAGACAGGTCTATTTTCTCACAAAGAAAAAACTGCAGCTTTCTAAACCGACGCAAAGATACAATATGGCTTATAGTTTACAACCCCATTGGCTTGGGGGGGGTTGAATTTTGTTATTGCTATTACGGGTTACGCCCGCAATATTCTGATACCAATTTCATCAAAGAATTAACTGACAACAATTACTCTATACGTAACGATAGAAGATAAATAGAATGTTCACATTAAACACTTTCCATATGGTCAAATTTTATAATAATAATTTTATTTACAAGCTTAGGAATGCGTTTAGGCAAGACCTTGAACGGGATTTTAATTAACCTCTAAATAACAAAAAAAAACGCAACTCTCGTGCACATGTTTGTTCATGTAAGTCATTAACATTTTAACTATTGTTACACCAAATACCTGTAAATTAATAATCATCATCTGTATTTTATCAATCGTCACCATCTCTGTGCTTTTCATAACCATTTACATCACAAAGAGTTGATAAGGAACTCAAAGTTCAAAATGCATACTCTAGGAAATAAAAATGTGATTTTCTAAAGCTTGTCCTGTTTCTAATTGATGGTGTAATAAGTCTAGCGAGAAAGATCTATATTGCACATTTTAAATAACTAAACTTTATAAAATAATGTGTTTTTTAAAAGTTGCTCTTTTAAAAATAATTCTGTGTGTTAACGAGTCATTTCTCGTCATTACTGTCATCCTTTTAAATAAAAAAGTATCATACACGTAATTTGATTTTGAACTAATAGGAAAGAATATTGTTGATTTGGCTTTCTTGGTTTGATGGCGCGATTATAACAAACAGTATTGTGTAACTTCTTACGTTTAAGTCATGTATTATCTGCCACTTAATTCATGTTTGAAATAGTTTTTAATTACTTTGTTTGTTTACGATATTTAAATAAATGCGTGTGTGAATTTTACTCCTGCGACTTTTTCCTAGCCAAAATTGTAATTTTTTCAAGCACAGATATGAAATGTCATTATGCATTGCTCCACGAGTGAAGCTGTATCTTATGAAACTAAGATATTAATTACAATATTCATAAGGCTAGTCCATGAATATTAGATTGTTTATTTCTATATTTTTTTTGTCTTTTTTTAGGTGAAATATAAAGATGTATTGTTTAGTAACTAAATAGTTTTATTGTCGACATATTGTTATCCGCATTCTAAACTAGACTTATTATACCAGTCGAAGAGGGGATATTCAGGGGACATTTGTACATGATATTTAAGAAGTCATACATGATATTTAAGAAGTCATTTTTTATTTCATTTATACATCCTTAGTTTTAACATTGTCAATCGTAAATTGATTTGTTCATGATAACTATAACTTATTTTATAATATTTGTGTCTTTTACAAGAAAACATATCTGCAAATTTGAAAACTTATTTATATAAGCTGAACACTGTTCAACTCGCTTTAGGCTCATTTCACACTATGCTCAGGCATAAAATATCATAGTCACATGATTAAAAGTAATTATGGCAAGGGTTTTTACGTTATTGGAGCATCAACCTATGGGTGCACTTGAAACTCTTTGCGTTCATTTTGCGCTCTGTGAATGGATGATGAATGATCACGTGAAAGGACGTCAAAGAGCATTGTGTATGTATTTACTTCATGATGCAACTTCAGTTCACATTGATTGTAAGCTGTCTGTGTATTTAAAACAACTAAAAATGGCAGGATCATCAGTTTCATGTGAAGGTTGCGAGTACAAGTACTGCGATGTGGTGGGCTACTCCAAAGACTGCGTGAAAGAGGAATTGTTGCACCACGACATCTGGCGTAATTATACCAACTGCCATCCGTGCGGCAATTCTCTTCGCACAGACGACAGAGGTAGATTTCACTGCAGGAAGTATATTTGGCAGCCAAAGAAATGTCCAGCGAAATGTGGCTGGAGTTGTTCCATTTGGGCGAGGACATTTTTTTCAAAGATTGCATCTCCAGCTCGTTACCCTGTGGCGGTTCAACCTTTCCCTATTGATATTGAAACCTCCAAGGCATCAGTTTCTCAAAGAACATCTGGGACCAGATCTGGTTCTCTTCTCCAGAACTGTCATGGATTGGTACTCTTTCTACCAAGAGGTACATATCCACGATCGGTTGTCAACATCGAAGAAACTTGGAGAAGAAGAAAAGACTGTTGAAATCGACGAAGCCAAATTTGGATAGTGTAAGTATAATAGGGGAAGGGTGATCAAAGGTCAGTGGATCTTTAGGGGTATAAAGAGGGAGATTCAACACACCTTTTTAGTACCGATGAAAGCACATGACAGCGAGACCTTGCTCGCGGTCCTGAAGGAGTGTGTGCTTCCTAGGACAACAGTTATAAGTGATTGCTGGAAGGTGTATGATTGTCATCAGAATGAAGGCTTTCATCACCTGACAGTAAATCATACTTATAATTCTGTTGATCCCCGGATGAAGGCCCATACCAACACCATTGAGAGGACATGGCGTGAGGTCTCGAACATTCCCCGGTACAGGAGGAAAGCTCACATAATTGGATATTTGGCCGAATTTCTTTTTAAAGCCAGATATCCAAAATAGACAGAAAGGACACACTATTTCCTCCAGGTTGCTGCAAATCTTTACCCTCCAGATTACTAATCAGTTCGCAGGGCTTTGCTCACAACGCTTCCTTTAAAAATCGGCCCTTTTTAGGGCCATAATTTTGTAGTTTATTGTAAATATTATATTATATTTATTATAAATATTATTGTGTAAATATTCTAGCTTATTTTAAAGCTTATTGTGTAATTTTGAATTAATGTTTCCTTCACAAATGTAACAAGTTGTGAAAGTGTTAAGAGAAACACGAAGAATGTCTGAACTGGACGATAAACTGTATCTGAAGCCGTTTTGGAAGGAAGTGTAAAGTATCAAGAAAGTGGTATGGCATGTATAGAAGATATAAATGCTGAATCAATATGGAATGATCAAATTGTAAGTAAAGGACGGAAGACATTGGTGAGAAAGAAACTGGAAAGATTTGAAGTGCAGTTTAGTCCCAAATTTTAATTTATCATTACTTTTTGAAAAGTCAACAAGTTTACTAACATTATTAAAAAAATATTTTTCTGTCAATGTATTTTCTATGATTTGCTTATGAGCAATTCTTGGAAATTTTTCTGTGCAGTTTTCAAAATGGACTTGCATCATGGTGCAATCAATATGCAAATATTTATGTAAAAATGAATTATGTAATATAATAAATGTTTTGTGTTCCTTAATGCTGTGTTTGTATTCCTTTCTTAAACGTTTAAACGTTAACAGTAATATTAAAAATATACATTTCCTTTTCTAAAATTAAAAGGATTAGTTATATAAAACACACATGTTTTTAACACATTAATCTCGAAAAATAAATCACCGTTGTCCAATCTTAACTCATGAATTTCATTATAGAATGTTACGGTGTTACAGAAGTGTAACTAAGCAAATCCGGTCCACGAGTTGTCCCCAAGAAGTAGTCACGTGTTAGCAATAAAGGATAATTCTGAACTCGTTTGTACATTCTGGCGGAAAGCGCACCGTTGGACACAACGGGTCTTTGTAATAGTAGTTTACCGTAGAAGTCGACGTGCGTGCTCCATGGCTCAGATAGTGCCGTCTTTGTAGTTTTATGAATGAAAATTTACAAGTTGTGAAAACGCACGTCAATATATATACCCACACAGTGTTGTAAATGTCGTCTCGAGTTTTTTTCGCAGCTACTTTGAATGCTATTGGAACCCATCTTTTAAATTTTCTCTCTAAAAATGCACATTTTAAAATTATAGATTCCACCATCACGATACTGAATATTACGGGCGTCTCTTTTTTCACCGTCGTTCGCAAATGTCTACAAATGGCAGCCCAGCGGAGCGACCGCTATTAATGTACGCACCGTAGGGTGTCTTTGCTCTATCACGTGATGCCTACAACAGAACGAATTCTTCTGCCACAAGAAAAATTTGTCCGGAAACACATCAGAGCCGTAATCACACAAGCAACCGACGTCAAAGCCAGGTCACGTGACACGCCGTGCGCGTCTGCCCTCCAATGTGCAGCTCCACAATGAAAACAAGCATAAGCGATGGCAGTGCACAGTCGGTAAGTAGTCCTACGATTATTTGTTTATAGCGTTTTTTAAACGAGTTTGCCATCATATATTCGACGTGTTTTGGACATGTCTAGCATGTGTCTCTATTGTAAATATAATTAAGAGGAAAAAATACTTTGTAAACTTCTACCCATAAAATACTTATATTTCCGTATCTACTATTCCTTTTACAGTTTACAAGACAAATAATTTTAAAGTGACGTCACAATAACGTTTCCTTCGCCACGAAGCAACCGGAAGAGGCCAGTTATTCTGCATCAACACCATTCCTAAACGTCCTTTTTCCTCGTACACGTAATGTAATACGGCAAATCAAATTACTGCACTTCGTTACCGTCGAAGAACGCAAGTGTATTTTTTAATAAAGTCGCTCTTAAACGCAATAAATATACTCAAGTACGAAACAGTTCGTACGCATTTTTTATATATACCATTCGATTCTGCGTGTGAAATAACGTCAGAATAAGTCTAAATATTCCCATTAACAAAGGATAACACCCGTTTACGGAATGGAAAACGTTCGCTTTGGTCTAACCCGGAAAGCGCTCTACTGACAACGACGAAGTCGTAAACAGCAAAATGGCGACTGCAGTTTCTCTTTGACTACTTTACAATGTGAAATGAATTTCAGAATTAAAACTTTGATACTTACATTTACGCCAAATCCTCTTCAAAAGGCAACAACATTGCTTAATTAACCATTTAAAAAGTGTTTCTCCGACTGATTCGCGTATTTCCTAGATCATAAACACCACACAATACGAACGATACACGACGTATCTCTATAGTCCGTTTATTCTAGCCTTGTTCTTCCGCGAGAAATAGTTCCCTCTGAAACTTTACATTCGTAAGAAAAAATGACGTGTTTCGAAATTATTTACTCGTCATTGGTAGTAATTATAGGAATGAAACTTAAAAATAGAGGAAAGGTTATATATATTTAACGATTTTGTATTTTAATTCACTATGTTTTTAATGATTGGTCGAATAGCAACAAGCTCAGTCTTCTTGTTCGTTTTTCACAATTAATATGGATGACGTTAGCGATACGAGTGAGGAAATCGTTTATACGAATTTAATAATTATTGGGTAAATAAATATTTTAATCTCTTAGCGTAAAACTTCTTCGATGTTTACTTATTTTCACTGAGTTTTCGACCCGTCATATTCAAGGGCGTCGCCAGTCAATGGGCCGGGGGGTCAAGATTATATAAATTGAGAGGATATGAGTAAAATAAAAACGATTCATAAAGTTTTAATCATTTACTACAGTGTTTTTCAACCGGGGTGCGCGGCACCTTAGAGTGCCACGGCTCCACGATTGGGGTGTCGCAAAGTTTAGGACCTTTACGGTCGATTTACACACAACAGTGACGTGCCGGCACAGTGCAGTAAGCATCGATAAATGTAACACAGCCAATCAGAGTTTTATATACTACACTTGTATGATTGACAGAATACAGATCACGTGTCGTAGATGAAACTCTGATTAGCTGTGTATGATATTTATCGATGTTTATGCACCAAACGGTCATTGTTGTGTGTAAATCGACCCTTAGGCATTTTCATGGAAATTTACTTAAGTGTAGTTCAAGATAACTCATTGTCAGTATTTCGACAAAATCCAATGTACTTAAATTGTGATTTTAAACACGTACAAACGATATTTTTGCATCAAAATGCTACTTCAAACTGTCAATTTTTAATTTTTTTTCCCGGGGAGGGAGTCACCTCCCCGGACCCCACCCAAGCGTTGTGCATAATATTCGTTTTTGCAAAAATTCATCTGCCCCCATTAGCCTCCCCTTATTCAGATTCTAGATCCGCCGCCGGTCAAGGGTGCCACGATTTTTTTTTCAATCAGGGGTGCCACTCAATGAAAAAAATTGAAAAACACTGATTTACTATGTACCAGAGAAGAAATATCTTAATTAAACCTTCCAAGAAGCCTAAGATTATTTTAATTAAAACATAATCTTCTTGGGTTTTGGTGAATTTTTCTACTACTTTTTTATTAAAATCCTTTATGTTGGCATTGATAATCTTTCTATGGACGCTCATCATTGCAAGACCATTCAGGCGACTTTTCACCACGGTACTTCTTAGCCAGGTTTTAATTCGTCTCAGGCTGCTGAAGGATCGCTCTACAGTACACGTTGTGCACGGTAGAGCGATCAAAAATTTTAACGCTTCACTCATTTCGGGAAAGAAAGTTTCCGTTTCTTTTAGAACATCCACAACGGCCAGCTCAGTTACATTGGGTTTATTCTGCCAGAATTGTTGCCACTGTTCAATCTCGTATTTTATGTTTGATAAATCGTAAAATTGGGAGAAAGTTTGGCAAGCTTCCGTAAGACTTTCCATGGACATGGTTTACATTTGCGCCGAGTGAAATTTAGATAATGCGAATGATGGAGTATTTTCTTCTGCTAATCGTTCTTCAAGAGAAGTAATAATGGAGTCCGGGTATGGTATTATTAAAGGCCTTTTCCAGAATTCTGAAGGACTTCTTGCTTCGATAACTTTGTCTACCAAAAATGCGCGGCGCTCATATCATGTTCTCCTCCAGTCCGAGTGTTTTTGCAACGACAAAAGCATCCCTTAAAATTTCATCTGTGACTTTTTCGGGATCATCGCGGTGGCTTTTAAGCAATTGCAAAATGTTCTTAATGTGCTGCCAGGCCTTGATCGCGTCCAAAGTTATAGACTGGAGTACGTTTCTGGCTATCAACGAAAGGCACAGAATAAACGAAACTCTTGAAGCGCGGCACGGAGCTGGAATACATTATTTCGAGTCGCACTATTTCCATCACGCGATAAAGTTTCTAAGGCCTCCATTATAACATGAAAATTAACCTTAGAAACTCTGATGGTTTTATGTTTCGCAGAGTGTGGAAATATTAGATATTAACTTCCTTCTCAACTGATTCCCGAAAAATGAAATAATGTCATTCGTGGTTCCCATGGTGTTCCGAATTTCAGGCAGAGCATTGAGATCATTAATTACTAGTTTTAGTTTGTGCGAAGAACACTGAAAGAACAAAGCTTTAGTGTATTTTTTTTTTTTTTTTTTTTTGCGTAAGATTGCTTGTACACCACCTTCTTTTCCGGACATTGTCGAACAACCATCAAATCCTAATCCAACGCATTTTACTGGAATAAGTTTTCCATTTGTCAAAAATTCATCAATGGTTTGTGCGATAGATTTTGCATCCAGAACTTTTAGCTCAACAAATCCAACAAACACTTCTCGAACTTCATTGTTTTTCTCACGAAAATATCGCAATCCAATAAATAACTGTTCTGTTCCAGAAATGTCAGCTGTTTCGTCTACTAATACACTATACGCAGTGGTGATATTCGAAATATTTAACAAAGAGTTCGCTAGCAGAAAATTTTTCCCTAACACTCTCCGACAAACAAAATGGAAGTTTTGGCTAGAAATAAATACAATACCTTTTCTTGCGATATATCTAATAATGTGACGTATTTGGATCGTAAGGGGCCCTGGGCGAAGACCAAGTTACATTAGTGTATTAGTGCTGTCGACCTTTTTTTTTTTTTTAGGCAGAAAAATTTTCACTCCGAATGGCACTGTGCTGATAATAAACATGTTATTGTCTCTCGAAATACAATATCCTTTTTATTTCGCTGTCCATAGCCCGACACGTGTTCCACAGCCATCTTGTATTATCTCGCGCGCGTGAGATTGTGGGATCTCTCTTATGACTGGATCTAGTTTCAAGAACTCTCTTGAATCGATCGCGATTAAACCGCGTTTCGGTGGAGATTGAAACGGTCGAGAGGGATCGCACCAAGGCATAGTCCCCGACCTTGCTCACAATCTAGATTGAAATGCTCGGTGCAAACGGGGTACAAGGCTCTAGTTTAGTAGTGTTACAGAGTATAATACGTATATTTTAATATATTTTTTAAAAGAAACAAAACCACTGAAAAATGTTACGTGTGTTTAACAAGGTTCGGAAAACTGGAAATTTTACCAACGGGTTCGGGCGAACCTGTGCGAACCCGTTGAATATCACCACTGACTATATGCTTGTGCTTCTTTTACTTCTTTCTTAATATTTTCCTTAAGCACGTCTCCACAAATGCTGATAATTTTATTTTAAATATCAACCGATCGATAGCTTGCATTTTTTCCCCGTGATCGAT
This sequence comes from Centruroides vittatus, assembly GCF_030686945.1. Classification (NCBI taxonomy): domain Eukaryota; kingdom Metazoa; phylum Arthropoda; class Arachnida; order Scorpiones; family Buthidae; genus Centruroides; species Centruroides vittatus. The sequence goes on from NW_027121205.1 coordinate 36,611, forward strand.
GTGTTTCTTCAAAACCACATCTCCCGCATCTATTCGGAGCTTGTACAAGTCTTCAAGAATTCGTTCACCATAACGTTTACTTCGAAGCGCTAGGCCGTTGGATCCACAAAATGTAATACAAGAAACAATCGACGTTACAATTCTTCTGTTTTGCCCAATACGTCTCTGAGAGTATTTATTGAGTTGCACGTCCACAGGCAAACTTCCTAAAAATGATCTAGCAACATTCAGTGCCGCCTTATGGAAGTGTGTTTTTGCATTGATCGTGAGCATCTTTAAATTTACGAAATGGTTTTACGATAAATGCCCCTAATACACCTTTAACGGAACTCGGATTTGGCGAAAACAATGTGCAATATTTACAAAAGGCACCTTTTTGGCATCCAGAATATATCAACCACGACGAGTACGTTTCCAACCATGAAGAATTAAATTTTCTCTTTAAATCCTCGGCGTCTTTTACAAAATTGTAAGCTTTAGGAGGCGTACAACAATTTTTCAAGCAATTCTTTCTTCCTTTCGTGTAATAACATGGACGCTTGTCCAACAAATCGACCAATGTCATTTCGTTGCAGTCATCCATCGTAGAATTTGCTTCCTGTCACCTACACAATCGTCACAAAGACGTGCATCAGCATTAGGATCTTGATCTACTTTTTGATACTGAGCATCTTCCGTTGCCGTGAACGAGCTAGAATCATACGACGCAACCTCCATTTTGTTTCTCTTTTTAACTTTTTCATTCTGCTCATCGCTGTCACTTTTTTCATCTTCAGCTTTTTTTTTTTTTTTTTTTTTTTAAATTTACTGAAAAACCAAACAAATATAAATACAATACTAAATTAATAAATGTGAGATGTGTTTGTTTATTTTAATGTTTTTTAATTAATTTATTTACTGTTATTTCCTACCCGTATATCGACTTCTATGGTTTTAACGAGCACCCACCACCACCTATATGTGGAGGGTGTTGATCCTGAACCCATCCTGTTTCCCCAACCTAGTTCCGCGATCTGGAGCAGGTTCGACAGGCACCCTGTGATGAAGGAAAACCTCTTCTATAAGGGAAAAGGACCTTCACCAGGACCAGTCGCAGAGGCCGGAAACAAATTCCAGCGGAAAGAAACCTCAGAAAAATTTCCGAGTTTTTACATCTGTCGGGATTCGAACTCACGTCTCACTTGAGCAGTCGTTTCTTGCACAGACTAATACGTGCACCTTAGTCGACTGAGCTCCAACCGCTCCTTTTAATGTTTTTTTTATTAGTTCATTGTGATATTTGCTGTACAAAAGTACTCTTGTTTTGTTTTTTAAACGTTAATAATCCCGAACAGTATGAAGGTAGTGAAATAAAAGCACAAAATATCTTCGTTCGTGGATTGACTCCAAAACTCTAAAAAAAAAAAACCTATAAAATAAAGCACCGGCGTCTTATTGGAAACTTAACGACGAATTTACTAATCCGCGCTTGATTTGAAAAAATGTTTTAAGTGGATGGATGGCATAAAGACAATAAATATAAACTGTTTTAAAACCTGACAATATAATTTACTTGACAATGGCAAAATAGCGCTCGCCGATTCCCAATAAATAAATAATAAATAAATAAAATTAATGCTAATTAATTTTTCTAGAAGTGAGGACCACTGCATTGGATCAGTGTCAATACGCAGGTAATAAATAAATACACGATGGTGAATAAATTAATTATTAACACAAAAAAGCTAAATACGTTTTTAAGGTTTATTAGTTTTGTCGAAACCGTGTCTTCTATTTCTTGTTATGTTTAATGTCACAACTTGGTGAATTTAATTAAAGACATTTGGCAAGATTCATCGATATTTATTTCATAAACTTTACAGAAACGCGTTTCGCGCTTTCGCCCCTCGTCTGTCTGTTACGTAATGAACATGTGTTGCATCTGCATCTGTTTTTAAGGTATTGATAATCTATGATGAATAACATGAATGCAAAAATACTCACCAAAAAACTTTCTTCTGTTCATATTATAATTAGACCCAAAAAATTTACGGTTTTCTTCGCAGATTTAATAAAATGTCACAATTATACATCCGTTGAATAAAAAAAAATGTTAGAACTGCTATCGAATCGCCGTGTACTGTACAGTACAATACACGTGTGTGGCAACAGAGACTGCGGACAGGGGTGAGCGTGAACTGTACGTGCGTGTGTGTTACGCTTTCGTCAGTCGGTCGCTCTACTTCATTCGTCGCTCGCCCCGTCTAGAGTATACCACCTACACACTCATACACACTACTGCAACAGCGCGGAATGCATGGGATCATTTTTATATTCAACATAAACACTCATAGGTGTGCGTTTCGGGTCGCATCGTGCGGGAATTATAAATCGGGCAATAAATGACTTAGCATTTAAATAATTTTTTTCGAATTTCTAGGGAAAGTAGCTGCCCCTCCTGCCCCCCTGAGCGATGCCCTTTGTCATGCTACAAGAATGAGAAACTCCGGAAGGATTTTGCCTGGCAAAGAGAAAAGGCAACCGAATTACTTCTAGCCATGAGTAAACGGACTATACGTAATGTAACTTTTGAATAGGGTTTCTCAAACGGGATTCCGGGATCCCGGTTGTTTTTTTAACCCAGGAAATATCCCGGGAATTCCCGCAAATTTCTTAAAAGTTCACATTTTTCTTATTTTGTGTTAAGTTTGAGCAAATTTTGCGAATATAATTAACTCGTAAAGTATAATTAACTCATAAACTGTCGGAATACATTTGTATTTATTAATTTTAAACCTACTCATTAGTTTTTTAAGTTTTTGCTCGTTATGGCATGTCACATGTCACATGTCAAATGGTCAATAATCGACATGTAGCTTATTTGTGGCAGGACTCAAAATTCTATACTTGTCAAATCCTATAATATCTGGAAAAATTGCGCCGATGCTGTCTTAAATTACTTTAAAAAATGAAAAATAATTATATCATTTGATTTCTAGATATTTTGTATATCTTAAAAATAATTAATTCTATCCCGGAATTGCCCGGGATACCGGGAAATGAGTAACACTAGTCTTGACCAATCCGCATGACTGGACACGTGTACAGATTTATGTGCTAGAAGCAATAAGGTGTTCAATTGGACACACTTCACGACGTCACGTACGAACACGGGATAACAAACGCTAATAAATAATCTTTTAGACGATGTCTTTTAATCTTAATTTTGAACATTTTTAATAAAATATTTAAAGACATTTTTCTATATTTTAAAATATTTAATATATACTTTTTTAAAATGTGTTTATTTCTTTAAAAAACACATCTTAATCACATATACTTTTTTGTACATAAAAAACCAAGTACAATTACAAATAAAAACTAATAGACAATTACAAACAATTTTTAAAATGGTTTTCTTTCAAAAGCCCTGCGGGGTCGCGCAAGGTCATTATCGTGATGTTTGGCGCTCAGGGAACTCCCGTTGTCCTGTTTCATGTATCAATTTTGTAAAAATCATAGTTTTATTCGGTTTTGTGATGTTAGTTGAGTAATCTCATGCCAGTATACGTTTCAGGAATTTTTATTTAAAAAATCGTCAGCTTTAGAAGCGTTTTGTACAAACTGTAAACAAGTCTGTTGCTATCTAAGTTCTGATTCGCTTTCTTGTATGTGTCTTTTAACTGTTTCAATCAATGAATGCTTTATCACCACCCCCGGGCCGTAAATATTTCGGGTAAGACTGACCGTAATGCAATTAGCGGTAAGTTGGTGGTATGTGGATCGTGAAATTTAAGCTCCGATTCGCTTTCCATTAAGTGGGTTTACTTTGTTTAAGACAATAAGTGTATTTTTACCAACCCCGGGCCAAAAATATTTCGGTAAACACATCCTTCAATATTCTACAGCAATTAGAGGTAAAAAGGCAGATTATTGGCTCATAACATCGATAATAAACTTCTTTTACACTGTAATTGGTTAATTTCTTTGTCTGTTAATTAGATCAACGAATCATCCAAGTGTAAAAACGATAGCCGCGAAATGCCACGCCCCCCTCAGATCACCATCTTTGAATTATGTAAACAATCGCTATAAAATCGCTTGATTTAATCGTTTTTTCACTTCTAATTTGCTAATGAAAAGTTGTTTCACAGTATTTAGGCGAATAAACATGTTTTCAAAACCGTTTATCAATAAATATTCCCGGGAAACTCCACCTCCCACTACTAAATCTATGAAAGACCTTCTTGCCGTTAATTGGCTTAAAAATTCTTGTTTATACGCCTTCTATGATCTAATTGGTCACTTCTATCGTGACTGACCCGATATCAAGCAATGAGCGTTCTTTCAGAACTTACCCCTCCTCGATTAGCGCATCTAATCGAGAATTGGTAAGTTCGACGCCGGGGAACAGCGGTTACTCTGGGAACTCTGGTGTGGCTTCGTGTGAAAAATAAATTTCGTACAAATTTGAAATTTTTTCAGTGCAATTTTCAGTAACATCAAGGAAGGTACTAATGACATTATTTTCCAGCATTTAATAGATAAAAAAATACACGCATTTAAAAATCAAGGTTAACCTAACATTATATTAAAAATACTATGTATGAATTTTATCATTTTTTTCGTATAGTTTTTGTCTATGAATTTTTTTTATTGGTTTAGGTAAATTGGGAATGCAAAACAGGAAGTGGGGCCTGTCCCACCTCCTGTTTTGCATTCCCAATTTAACTAAACACCACTACTAACGAAAGTCGGGTTTATTATAAATTACTATTATCTTTAATTGCTAAAAAAATAAATATTGTAGTTTATATAACCGTATTAATAAAAATACAGCGTAATGTAATTACATAATGTTTGTGTTTTGAATCTATCAACTTATGTATAATTAAAAAAATAACAAATAAATTTCATTAATCATCGGTGTCTTAGCTACAGATTAAAAATATATACTGTACATTTATTTCACATTTACATGCATTGTATATATTAATACATCTGTGTACTACATAGAACTGATTATAAATTCGTTCTATTCAGACTTCTCTGTAGATGTAAATAATAACCGGAATGGCACCAATATTTTCGTATGGAGTGGGTAATGATTTTATGGGCTATTTAAAAAGGGTGTGAAAAAATCCAGACCGACGGACAACGTGTGCAGAATATTTTGCACCTCCGTCCTTTTTATATTCATTCAAACGTAGACAACGAGAAATTTTTCTTCACTTCACAGAAATAGCTTATTTTACTATATAATTTTTAAAATTTGAATTAATGAACATTAATAAATTGTGCTTTTTTTATTTTGGAAAAAAATAATTTAAAAGAAAGTTATATTGCTTGTTGTTCCACCCTGCGGGCACTAAGAGGGTGTTGTTGATATCTGGCAACCATTACTACAATAAGAACAGTCCATTTTAAAATGTTCTTCCCCCCGTCCCCCACAAGAAAGTTAAATACGGAATTCAAGCTATCATTTCGAAATTTAAAAGTTTCTTTATCTATTAATTAAGAACATGCACACGAAGGCACTTCGCATGAGTTCGATCAATGTTTATCATTCAGAAGCTCGCAGAATTTTTTTATTGCATGCAATCACGTCTCCGTACCTAAGCTGCGGGAGGTCGAAGGTCGGATCAACTGTACTGATCGTAAAATCTGGAGAGAATTGTTTTATTATCCTAAACAAAGTTTAGGATAATAAAAGTAAAATAATTTAACAAAATACTTTAAAGTATGTATTTACTGACAATACATGACTTATACAAATTATGTTGTCGGTATTATTACACAAATGGAAATTTTCCAAAAAATTGGAAGTATGATGATGATGAGTTGCATCAGCCGTGTGACTGGTAACTCAGCAACAATTTCTTCCACTCTTCTTTATTATTTGCCTATCTTTTGGTTTATTTGACTGTGTTTATACCTGTGCTTTCTTTCAGTTGGTTGATATAAGTATTTTTTGTATGTTATAATTGTGAAAGTATTATAAAGTATAAGTTAAACATGTTTATTTCTTTACATAATGTTCAAGCTCCACGATTGACTATTATGTAATTTTTACAGCTAGATACAGAGAAAACCTGATTAACTCGAAGTCATTTTTTCCGAAATCGTCTACCGTAGGGATTTATAACTCGAATAGGGGGTTTCGCTGCAGTATTTTTATAAACTCTCCAAAATTTTAATTTAAATAAAATAATTAACATTTATCTATGGAATAAATGAATCAGAAACCACGTACTACTAAAAGTAAGCATTGTGTCTTGTGACGGAGGGGGGTAACGGCTTCTGAACGGTTCATCTGACCCTGGTTAAGCATTTTCGAGTTTCTGGACAAAACCGAGAGGTTTACATTGACACAATGATTCTACGTAATAAGCCCACGGAAAATATCGCATGGGTAACTTATTATGGGTCACAGATAAACCCGTGCTCAACATCTTAATTCTTTGGAACTGAAAATAGTTCTTTGGTTTATTAAATTAGTATAGGGCTTATATATGAATATAAAAATTTAACATCTTTGTAGATTTATCAATGTAATGCGTTGAATGGAAATCAGTCATAGAATAGAAATACAGTAGTTATAGGCAAAACGAAAAGTTTATTATCCATAACTTATATTTGTAATAAACAGAATAATGAAACAATAATTTACATTTTATGTAGCTTACAATAAAGAATGGTTCGGTTACGTAGCGATCATTGCAGTTCGTTTCGCATAGTTACGTTGTTAATGTTATGTTCTCTGCTCTTCTTAGCTCGTGTACAGTTACTGTAGATTACGTTAAGTCGGTTAAGTTCTTTGATTTCGTACACTGTGTATTTTATTTATACAATTATGTAGTGTACATACTGTAGAGTTTAGTGTCGCGGAACTGCTATTTTATTGTCCACGGAAATCATTATTATCTGAATTCACATCACTTGTTCCTACAGAGAAAAATCTCATTCTACTTCAACTAATTAAGTGAAATGAACATTTTGTTTTAGAAAATTTGGTTGGTTTTACGTTTTCAGAATGTCGTACCTTACCACTCTTTACAGTAGAAATTTTTACCGCTTGTAATTTCTTCATATAAGACAGTTGATAATCACCAACAATGCCTACTCTACCCTACCCTAATTGTTTAATAAGTTTAGCTATGGTAAATATTTTCGTCTTAAGACTGGCTTTTTTCATAAAAATACAACTGTAAAATTAATTACACTACAAATGAATATCTTCAAATATCTTGAGCAAAGCCGTATGAGGCCCGGGCTAGAGTATGCTTTGTTTCGCCTTTTATAAACAAATTTAAGACGCTGAATGATTCCTTATTAATAAAAGACGTTAAGAATAAAATCCCCACATCTTTCATTCTTCTTTTCGCCCTTAGGTACTGTAACGTCCAAACTGTAGTAAACAATGTGTTCAGTTCTTCGAAAACATAATACTAGTGTTTATCGGGCACTCCTGCAGAACTCCCACAAACAATATGTAGAGTTGGGCATCACGAAACAAATTAATACTTGAGATTTTCAGTTGAAACATTATCAAAGCCTATATCAATATCTGAATGAGCGATGGGAAACAGAAGAATAATTTAAAATAAGTTTATTCACACGAAAATAGCATTCCTTGTATTCTCTATTTATTCCGTATTTTCCATTGTTACACAACAAACACCGATAGTGACAGTGAGAGCCAAATTCCAGTTACTTTTAACAATCAGCAAAATATTAAGGTTTTCTGTAAAATTTTCAGGTTTATTTTTGGATTTAGGTAAACCATTAATTGATAATTGCGTGAATATATCGCATAAAAAATTAAAAATACAATTCTAGTAGCCGTATCTAACAAAACTGCTTATTAAATGTTAAAGATTTAATTTTCTGTTAACTAAAAACAACGTTCATTTGTAAGCATCTTCTTCATATCTGTGTTCTAGAATAATTTATAATATACACTATATTATACTATTACACTATAATATATATTACACTATTACACTATAATATATAGCTGATAAACATAGTTTTATTTATTTATTGCAAAGTAATTAACGTTCTAGGTTATCTCTGTTTGGCAAATACACTAAAATACGAATCAAACAATACCATTTATTTTTTATTATAACTAAAAAGAATTTTATTTTTTTCCTTTGCAGAAATTATAACTTTTTCTGTTTTGGATCGCTCATTTTACACTTTACTGTAATTGCTTAAGGCCCAACAAAGCAATTACTAAAATAATATAACCTAACAAGGACCATTGACACAAAGGGCACGTCTTTCTATTCACCGCATATCTTATGAAGCTTTACCAATCCAAAGCCAATAATTAAAAGATTTCTCCGTGGAAAAGATGGATTTAATTTCTATTAAAAGTACTTGTCTCATCGATGAAAGATAAAGTAATGAATTTGTTTATGTGTTTTTCCTGATAAATCTAGAATTTTTCTGGTCGATCATGTGAAGTCCCTAAAATCGAGTCAAAATTACGAATAACTATAACGTTCCTAGGTAGGGAAGTTTCGGAGGTCAAATCGGGTCAGGAACACATGTTGGTGATGTAGATCAGACAAGAAGGAAACTTCTTTACTTATTTTAAAACGAACACGACGCGATGATAAACGACAGAGGAGAATGTCAACGGAGAGAAAGGGAGCTTTGTCAAGGTGGTCGCGAACAAGTGTCGGGTGTAAACAATCGAGAAAAGGGGGAGGGGTTAATGACCAAAACGACATCTGTTAAGTCATGTAAGCCCGAATCCGTTAGCTGGGCCGTGTTCAGTAACGCAGAATTCTTGCTAAGTCTTGTTATGCTGTAATGTTGAACTCGTTTCTAACTACTGCTTGACTCCTCCCACCACTAGCTTCCTTTATCTATTCTTAGCTCCGCCCACTAAGCCACTCAAAATTCTAACTTAGATGTTCTGCGTTACTGAACACGGCCCTGCTTCCTGCCTAGGTTACTCTTGACGCGTGAACTCTTAACTCTTTATACATAAACTAGCTGACCCGGCCACGCGTTGTTGTGGCTCAAAATGTATCTATTATAAATGTATAACACTTCCCCCGTGGGGAAATTTCAAAAAATCCCTTCTTAGTGTACATTCTCTTGACGTACCCTATTAAAACGCAATCAAAAACGCATCTAAAATAGTATAATAAAAGCCGAGTTCTTCACGGTAAGCCTTAATCCCGTCACTTTTCCCGCTGGGGAATATCGAAAAATCCCTTTTTAGTGTATATTCTGTTTACGTAACCTATTAAAACGCAATTAAAAACGCAAAAATCCGCATGTAAAATAGTATAATAGAAGCCGAGTTCTTCACGGTAAGCCTTAATCCCGTCCATCTCCCCCACTGGGGGGAATTTCGACACGTATATTATATAAAAACACGTGCGTATTCGAATGCAACGTTGTGTCAAAATTTCAAAGGAATCGGTAGGAACAAACGAACGTTATATTTTATTTATATAGATCGATAGAAAATGATCTGCTTCAGTCCATTCTCACAGAAAAGCATAATGCCTCACAGAAAAGCAAACTTAGATCGTCGGAAGTTAGCGCCATCTGTTGGACATAAAAGCCTTAATCCATATATAAATATATTTTTGAAAGGGGGGAAATGGTGTAGAGGTATGAAAAATAGATAGTAGCCGATTCTCAGACCTATTGAATATGCATATAAAATTTGGTACAAATCGGTAAAGCCGTTTCGGAGGAGTAAGGTAACTAACATTGTGACACGAGAATTTTATATATAAGATAAACAGACATATAAATCTAAATCATACAATTAAATTAATATATATATATATATATATATATATATATATATATATATTAATTGTACAATTTAGATTTCTGAATTATTTTCAAACACTGTTTTGCCTTAGTTTTTAGCTATAATTGTGTATAACTGTGATAGTAATTTTTAAATCACTGCTCTGTCTTCTAAATTTATTTGATTATTATTTTTAATGGCTATTTGACACAAGTGTTGCGTCAAGACTGAAGTCTGTTATACGGACAGCTGTCAGCTTAGAAAGGGGACAGGAATTGTGTCCTGTCCCCTTTCTTCTTCCTCGTCGCCCTTGATTATGTCATGAGGCGGGTAGAAGAGTCCGGTGCCTGCATTGGAGCTGGTCTGACTGACCAGGACCGTCGTGGAGATTTGGTTTTTGCTGACGATATAGTCCTACTAGAGGAAAGTGAGACAATGCGACAGCATGCCATGGTCGCATTGAATTTTTTTTTTTTTTTAACTCTTTCCACGCTGTGGGCACTAAGAAAGCCTCTTTTTTTAGCAAGCCCATTATGGGTTTGGCTAGACCACAATGGAGCGGCCGGGTGGTGAGAGACGGGACCTGACATATCCAGAAGGACCACCCCCGAAAAATTCCTGAGTATATTTCGACCCGTTCGGATTCGAACCCGGGTATCCCAGAGCGGCAGGCTGCCATCTTGACCGCTCGGCTGTGGCAGCACTGACTCTGGAAGCACACAAAATTGTCCTCAGGATAAACGCCGTGAAGTCGAAAATTATGCATGTCACACTACCCAAACGCGAAGAGTAATTGTTGAAGCACAACGATTGGAGGAGGTGGAGAGATTTACCTGCTTGGGTAGTGTTATTTCCCAAAATGGCGACGCGGAAATGGACGTGAAGTGCCGCATCGGAAAAGCAGCGACTGTCTTCTGGCGATAAACAACATCCGGTCCTCGCCATCCATTTCATTGAGAACTAATTTCCGCCTGTTCACCTCCATCGTAATTCCGATAGCTGTTTATGCTAGTGAGTCTTGGAAGTCATCAGGAAACACTAATAAAAGGCTCGATGTCTTCCAACAGAAATGCTACGACGAATCCTGAAAATCCGATATTTAGATCATATCACCGATGAACAGGTTCTCCGAAGAAGTGGGATGTGCAAACTTCATATCATTATCGCCCGCAGAAGAGTCCGACTGACCAGTCACATTTTTCATACGGAGAAGAAACAGGATCCGTAGGAAAGCCATGAAATAGGTTCTCACTGGTGCCAAACGACCACGAGGACGTCCCAACAATATTTGGCGTAAAACTTTTCTTTAAGATTTGAAGATGCTCAATATGACGTAGGGGGAAGCTGAAGCCATCGCCCATGATCGAAATCGATGGAAGATAATTGCTGCCCGGTATGCTACTTAGCATTGGAAGAACTAGTACATTTGAAAATTTTAATGCACACGAAGTTGTGTGCATTAAAGGTTATGTCATCAGATAAAAAGATATAAGAATGTCGGCAAAACAATACTTCCTACCAACGTACAGTACATGAGTTAAATTTGTTAAATATTTCACGGATAAACATGTATCTTTTAAAACCATTTTAAAACTGTTCGAAGTTTGCATGTCTCTCTGGCTCTAATGCTTCCACTGAAAGAGCAATTTTATTAGTAAACAATTAATGGAACAATGATAACCCCCAGTTTAAAAACAGAAACATTAGAAGAAAGCATTTATATCAAATATAAGCTTAACACGAATTGTATACAGTTTCTAGCCTGCGTTTTTTTCTGAAACAATTTCCGATTTGTCTGTTATTTTCTCCCCCAAAAATTATGGTCACCGTATCCATTCCACACAAGTGAGTTAGAACCATATAGAATTTCGTTTTCAACTGGGCAATTGCGGGTCAGTCTGATAATAAATTTTGGTTTGGAGCACAATTCTTTTGTATTTCTTCGGAGTTAGCGCAAGGTTCTGTTAAATAAGTCTTCTGGCGATAAACAACATCTGGTCAGAATAAGTCTGTAATGCAACAGTACCCGAAAATTCAGCCTGAGAGTCAGATTCAGTGACTGAGTTTTCGAACGTGAGAGCAATTGCCACTGCAGCAAAAATACTTTCAATGAAGAAAATAAAAGACATTAAGTCTTCGTCTTACTTCCTGCTGCTGTTGATGTCGAATAATGTCGAAACTTGTAGCGATTGTTGAATTTCTTAACTCTTCTTGACACCCGTTTTATCGTATGTGCATATACAAACGTTATTTTAATTAAAAAGCTTGGGTGTCATTTTGTCTTCAAAAGGACACCCAAATTTTTCTGCGATGATATCAAAAACAATACACATCAGACTAAAAATATTAAAGTAACGTGCACGGAGATTAATACTGTATATACAAATTCGCAATGTTGAATTATAATAAATAACAATTTTATATTTCAAACTTTGAACTGGTATCTTGAAAAATTTGAAATAGTACGGATAAGATGTTATAATTACCAGCCATCAGTTTTCCGACGGACCACCCGAAAAATTCCTTGGGTTGTTCCACTGGTCCGGAATTGATTCCGAGTCCCGCCAAAGCGGTGTGCTGCCACCAACGAGATAAAATATACTACATAGAGTGGCTGTGATCATGATTACATAGCTGTTGATGACAACGAGGGTATTATCGACGAGTTGTAATGTTTTAACTAGTTGCCTTTACACAAAGAAAAGCCCCCATTTGACTAAAAGCAAAATGGACGACATATATTGGAAATAAATGTACGAATCGTGTGGGGCGTTGGGCTGCTGTAGGCATTCTAGTAAGGCGAAATCCTATAGTATTATATAAAATTCACTTTTATAAAACGGCACAAAATTTTGTATCCTTTCAATGCATTTTTTCCGAATTAAATGTTGTAATGTTTTTTTATTCCGATACAAAATATGTTTGTATAAATTCGCTGTAGCTACACGACGTCATTCAATGGCCCATCCAAGTGGTTCCGTTCCCCGGACAACGGTACCGGTACTTCGATCGTGGGTTCGCTCCTGGCAAGGACGGGCTGGCCACGTGGAGTATTCGGGTTTTCTCTACCTGTCTAACGCCTAAATAGGGACCCGTTACTCTTAAAAAATCTCCTGGAAGGAATTTCCCCAGCTCTTCGACAGTAATTTCGTATGGTCAAGCGAAAAAGCTACGGCCGAATAAGCGACTTTTTTTCTTTCGTAGGTGGTGGTTCATATGGAGTTTTGTGGCTATTCGCCTTTTACTCCGAGAGACTTGTGGTTGATCGATAGGCAAACCGTATAGAATGGCCTAATGGGGAGGGGGAATGAATGCCTTCCGGGAGGACTTTTATGGAAAACTGGCCCCTATTCAGGCGTCATCGACATGGAGAAAACCCAGAAAATTCCATGCTGCCAGCCCGCCCGAGCGAGAAGCGAACCCACGACCGAACTCCCAGTGTTTAGGGTCTGGTGTCCGCCGAATGAGAGGAGACTGAGTCCACTCGGCCACTGGCGAGCCGCCGAATAAGCGACGACGCAATGACCTCCATATTAACGAGATAGACTCATTCGATGACTTACGTATCATTTAATCACGTGACTAAATTATATTTTATTACAATGAAGCTTTTAGTTTAAAACAGTACTATTAAAAATAATAAGTTTATAATAGTAATTATTAATATTTTGTATTTACGAACTTAGGATCCGATCAAAAACGAAAATAACCGTTAGAAAAGAATCACGGGAAGAGTAGACAAAATGGCGGATGCTTGAATAGTGGGCTGTTATTTTATCAGAGAACGTTAAATTATTTCGCATTCTTTTCGATGTCGTAAGAAGCCGATTAGCATTCGGGTAAGTTTTAAACTCTTGTAAATTCGTATTATTTACTATTAAATGATTAACGTATGATAATGTAATAAAGTATAAGAAGCGTCGTAATTTGGGAGCAGCGTACGTTGCCAACCTTACCAGATAAAATTATCGTATTTTCCCCCTTGAAATTACTCTATTTCAGTTAATAGGGAATTTATCTCGACCCTTTATACTTACTCCCTTTATCCGTAGAAATATTAAACCGGTTCGTTTAATGTTACCTTAGGTAGCCAAGATGGCGGCTCGTCTCTAATTCCAGCAAGGAAACAGTGGGACGCACGTTCTAACCTAATCTATTCTAACAATTTGGTTGCTAATAATTATGGTAATTTTTAGAATAGGTTAGGTTAGAACGTGCGTCCCACTGTTTCCTTGCTGGAATTAGAGACGAGCCGCCATCTTGGCTACTGTTATGTTGTTGACTCTTGGATATATATATGACGATCAGTATTTAAGAACTATTTATTATTAACTATTAGATATTCTACAAGTGAACACACACGGGGTGAGTTGCTTGACTGACGACTACGACTGACCTCGTTGACCGCTGGTGTCGCCACCAGTACATATCGTAACACGCCCCTTTTTTGAAAATACAAACATTGACAATATATAATATGTTTACAAATTTTTCTGGACTTTGTCATTCTCAGTAAATGAAAACCTGCGAGGCTTATTTATCTGCCTGCCAGAGCGGGTCGTCAGAACACGGGGTTGAGCTGAGACAGGTTCTGTTTGACTGCTTGTCTGCTCAGGAGTAGTTGGGCTAGATGTAGGCATGCTGTTAACTGTATCTTTTATTTTCCCAGTTGGCACTTCTGTTGTTCTGGGAGTCTTCAATAAATGATGTCTATTTCTTCTATAGTGAATTCCGTCTGGTGTTGTAATGACATATGTTCTGGGCATCGGGCCTACTTTGACAACAGATGCAGGTGACCAAGGTTCTTTTGGACTCTTTTTATAGTATACTTCATCACCTTCCTTTAAAGGAGATAAGACTTTAGTGTGCTGGTCATAATAGGTTTTTGCTTTACTCACTTCTGCACGGATTTTGTTGTAGTGTTGTATATCCATGACTCTTGGCCTCAACACTGTTTCGCTGACAGGGAGTTTCATTCTCAGTGCTCTAGACATCAGAAGTTGTGCTGGAGAATATCCACAAGGCAAAGGCGTATTTCTATATTGGAGCATTGCAATGTATGGATCTGAATTATTTTCATGACATTTATTAAAAAGATGTTTAATAGTGCCGACAGCTCTTTCAACAAGACCATTGCTCTTGGGATAATGTGGACTTGATGTTCTGTGAGTTATGTCCCAACACTTTAGGAATAACCTAAATTCTTCTGAATTAAAGGGTGGACCATTATCAGAAACAATGACTGTAGGAATTCCATGACGTGAAAAGATTGCTTTTAAATTTGTTATGACCAGTTTAGCATTATTGGAACTGACTGAGACTAATTTGAAATATTTAGAAAAATAGTCTATGACTAGCAAATAAGTAATATTATTATAATAAAAAAAGTCTATGCCTACTTTTTGCCATGGGAGGTTGACATGCTCATGTGGAATAAGAGGCTCTGCATTGTTTGCTCTTCTAAATTTAATGCAGGCGTGACATTGTTCTACTTTGTTCTTTATATCGACACTTAAGTTTGGCCAATATACAACACTTCTTGCTTGTCTTTGGCATTTTTCGATGCCTAAATGACCTTCATGAATAATTTCTAATATTTTAGAACGAAGACTTAAAGGAATTACAAGTAGACGACCTTTAAACAATAATCCATCAATGACATGGAGTTCTTGACGTATATTAAAGTAAGGTTTTAATTGACAGTCAAGCTTGTTTCTTGATGTAGGCCACTCAGTAAGACAGTATTTCATAATGATTTGAAGATCTGCATCCTTCAGAGTCGCTAGTTTGATCTCTTCTAGACATTCAGGGGACACTGCAAGATTAGTCATCAATAAGTTTGCATGTATACGGAGATCTTCCTCTAGAGAATCCTCTGCATCGGGTGGATCTACTGGAGCCCTACTTAAAGTATCTGCTATGAACAGGAATTTGCCTGGTTTATATGTAACACTCAGATCATATTGTTGCAGATTCAGCATCATACGCTGTAGACGCACTGGCACTTCAGACAATGGTTTCTTAAATAATGTCTCCAAAGGTTTATGATCAGTTTCCACAATGACCCTATGACCGTAAATATATTGACGAAAACGGTTACAACCATACTGAATTGCATACAGCTCTTTTTCTATTTGTGCATAACGTGACTGACACTCAGTCAATGACTTTGATGAATAGGCTATGGGTCTCTTGTTTTGTAGTATGACTGCACCAACTGCCGCTTTTGAACTATCCACAGACAATGTTAAAGGCTGATTAGGATGAAAATAAGTTAAGACTGGGGCATTGCTTATTACTTCCTTTAATAATTGAAACTCTGACTGCTGTTTCTCTGACCAATGAAACGCTATATTCTTTCTTAACAACAGACGTAGGTTGACGGTTTTATCAGCTAGGTTATCAATGTAAGATCCCAAATAATTTACCATTCCCAAAAAACGTTTAAGTTCTGTTATATCCTTAGGTGCTGGTAGGTGACATATTGCACTAACTTTAGCTGGATCAGGACACATTCCATTTTGACTAAAAATGTGACCTAAATACTTGACTTCTGTCATTAGAAAATGACACTTATCTTTATTAAACTTTAAATTAATTTGACGAGCTTTTTCTAGGACTTTTTGCAGTATCTCATTATGGGATTCTAATGTTTGACTATAAATCAGTATATCATCAAGATATATCATGATTCCTTGTATGTCTGAGAACCAATCAGTCATGATTTTATGGAAAATTTCTGGAGCACTTGACACACCATAAGGAAGACGCTTAAATCTAAATCTACCAAAAGGCGTATTAAATGTGGTTAACCTGGAACTGTTTTCACTCAGTTTTATCATCCAGAACCCAGACTGTGCATCTAAAGTTGAAAAATACTTAGCACCAGCTAATTTTGACCTCAGTTCTTCTACAGTTGGTAATGGATAATGACACCTCTTTATTGCTCTATTCAGATTTCTTGGATCTAGACAGACTCGCAATGACTTATCTTTCTTTTCAACAATAACGACTGAATTTACCCATTCGGTAGGCTCACTTACTTTTGCTATAACATCTAAAGATTGCATACGTTCCAGTTCTTTTTTAAATCTTTCGTTTAACATAAATGGTATTTTCCTAGGCGGTTCTATCACTGGCACTATATCTTTGTTAACGGATATTTCATATTCACCTGGTAGACACCCAAGACCCTTGAATACATCTTTATACTGCGACAGGACTGACTCATGATTATTGATTTTAAATACTCTTTTGACTAAGCCTAGTCTTTGGATTGTAGGTAGCCCTATAATGGTCTGACTATCAGTATTGGTAATTACAAAATGAATATTGGCTGACAAATTATCATTGATTACACCATTGACTATCACCGTTCCCAAAACTGGTATATCATTTCCTGAGAATGACGTAAGCCTTACAGCTGTAGGTTGTATTTTTCTAGCAATTTTTAAATTTTTATAATTTCTTAATGA
This sequence comes from Centruroides vittatus, assembly GCF_030686945.1. Lineage (NCBI taxonomy): Eukaryota > Metazoa > Arthropoda > Arachnida > Scorpiones > Buthidae > Centruroides > Centruroides vittatus. Next base: position 53,852 of record NW_027121205.1, read on the forward strand.
CATTACATTAGCCTGAGCACTCGTATCCAAATTACATTCTAACACTTTGTTATTAATCTTAAGTTTTAGGATCCACGGCTCACTTAACCGATTGTTATAACTATTAATAGATCCAATGACAAAGAGATCCGACTTATTACTATCATGGTCGCGATTATCACTAACATTAACATATTTTACTTGTCTAGTACAACAACATTTTGCATAATGACCTACTTTGTTACAAAGCTTGCAGACAGCATTAATAGCCGGACATTTATTTCGGTGTACCTGTCCACAACGCGTACATAATAATTGATTGTCCTGACCTGTTTGACGAAACCTTGAGAACTTTGACGATGACGATTCTCGATGACCACCTATGACTGTCCTCCTTCCGCTACTTGTTGTTTTATTTTGTAGATTTCCACGACGAATGTTGCTGTGATTGAACTTTTCGACTTTGAGTATCTGAGCATCACTGTTCTTTTCAATTTGCTCCGCCTGACGATGAGTAATTTCGATGCTTTTGGCTATGCTGATGGCCTTTGTTAAGTTTAGGCCTTGTTCCTGAAGTAGCCTAGCTCTGATGACTTTATTATTTGACGATAAACCAACGATAAACATGTCTCGGACCAAACTCTCTCGGAGATTATCGAACTCACATGTTAGGCTTAGGTTCTTCAGTGCAGTTACGAAGTCTTCGATTGACTCGTCTGGTTTTTGTCTTCTGGTCAAAAAATTATATCTCTCAATCGTGAGATTAGTTTTAGGTTTACAATGAGACTCAAATTTGTTTACTACATCCAAATATTGACAATTGTCCATATCCAAGTTAAAGGAATTGAAAACCTGTAACGCATCTTCTCCGACATAACGTAAAAATATGGCGACTTTACGGGAATCACTTTCACTTTCTAAATTACTAGCCCGCAAAAATATTTTAAATTTCTGATACTAGATTGACCAGTTATGAGCTAGATTTCCTTCTAATATTAACGATGGAACTGGATTGCCGCATAGTTCCTGTTGACCACTTAAACGAGACAAAGTTAAAGATGGCTGACCTTTGTTACTGACCGGTGAACTCATTATTTCGAGCTGCTGCTAGTAGAAAGACGACGACGACTATAATTTTGACACCATGTTATGTTGTTGACTCTTGGATATATATATGACGATCAGTATTTAAGAACTATTTATTATTAACTATTAGATATTTTACAAGTGAACACAACACGTGGTGAGTTGCATGACTGACGACTACGACTGACCTCGTTGACCGCTGGTGTCGCCACCAGTACATATCGTAACAGCTACCTAAGGTAACATTAGCCACAACTTCTTATGACTCCTCCTTACAATATATGGTGCAAAACAGACCTCTGAATTGGCATAATCTAAATATCTGCATTTCTCATACAGTTTGAAGGCTCAATTCAAGCTCTGAACGAGATGGTTGAGACCTTATCGGAGCTGTAGAGCATATCCGTAGGAGCAAAAAAGTAAATGGGACCGTACTTCCACAAATGACTCTTTGAGAGATACGGTTTCCCAAAATCGGGGTTGCGCAAGATTGCAAGTTGTGTCGCTCCGCAAAGACTGTCGTGTTTAACTGTTTAGTCCACGCAACTGCGCCAGATTTGAATAGCCCGCTTGACTGTTCGTGGAGTACTTGATGTTATATATTACATAGGTCTGCAAGTAAAAAACTGCATAGGATTTTTATATGTTTTCTTATAGATTTTAACTTGGTAAAAACGAAAAAAATACTAAAAAATTCCATCTAGTCAATTTTTTTTGTTACACTCAAGTTTTTGTTTGTAATTAGCATAAAATTTAGGTTGCATAATTTCTCCTGACAGCTTCTGTTGTTTGTGGTGAATACACAGTGAAAAGTCAACACAGAAACATAAGTGAGTTTGTGAAGAAATTTTATTTTGCATGTTTCAATTTGGAACTTGGAAATTAAGACAAAACATGGGCTCTGCATAAGGTGTGCAGAAGATGTGAGGAAGATCTTCGTTTATGGTTAAGAAAAACTCATTTCGTTTTGGCATTTCTATGATGTGGCGTGAACAGAAAAATCACACAAATGACTGCTACTTCTGTTTGGTAGTTGTTAAGGGATTTAATACAAAAAATAAAAAGAAAATATTTTACCCTAACCTTGACTCAGCTATTCGTCCAGTGTCCCATGGTTCTGAAATATCAGTTCCATGGCCACCTTTTAATTTAGATGACATCCTGAGTGAGTCAAAGGACTCAGACACATTAGCTTCCCAGGACAAATCTAGCTCAGATTTTTCTGTTGACGTAGGACCTTAACGTTTTTTTCAGAGTGAGCTCAATGACCTAGCAAGAGACTTAGGTCTTTCAAAAGATGCAGCCGAATTGCTAGGATCAAAGCTAAAAACAAAAACCTTCTATCATCTGGGACTTCATTTTCATGGTACAGGCATCAAGAGAGAGAATTTACTCAGTTTTTCTCCAAAGAGGGAAATCTGGTTTATTGTAATTGATGCTCATGGGCTCATGAAGTGCATTGAAATAGAATATGATTAATCAGAATGGCGCATATTCATTGATTCGTCTAAAACTAGTCTCAAAGCAGTCTTGCTGCATAATGGAAATGTATTTGCATCTCTTCCTAAGGGACACTTGGTTCATATGGGAGAAAACTATATTGACTTGGCTGTGATTCTTGAGAAAATCAAATATCAAGAGCATCAATGGATGGTTTTTGGAGATTTCAAAATACTAACCATGTTGTTGGGTCAGCAGGGAGGTTATACAAAATATCCTTGCTTTTTTTGTTTATGAAATAGCAGAGCGAGACAGCTGCACTGGACAAAAACTGACTGGCCACTACGAGACAGTTTAACTTTCGGCGAAAAAACATCATCAATATGACATTGGTTCTCCCAGAAAAAGTGTTATTATCACTTCTTCATATTAAATTGGGGCTCATAAAGCAGTTTGTTAATTCACTGCCAAGAGATGGGGATTGTTTCAGATATCTGTGTTCCAAGTTCCCAAAACTATCTGAAGCCAAGTTAAAAGAGGGAGTTTTGACTGGTCCCAACATAAAACTTTTATCTGATTCCCTCTTTTTGGAAACAATGGGAGAAAAGGAAAAAGAAGCATGGGACTCTTTCAAGAATGTAGTGCATATGTTTTTGGGGAATACAGTAAGACCCCGTTTAACACGGGGAATACGTTCCTAGATGACAAAGCACTAAGCGAAACAGCGTTAAACGAGACCATTTTAACATGGAGTATACAGAGATAGGGGAACACGTGACCAAAAAATAAGCAAATTTTACTATAATTTTAAGTTATTTTTATATAAATTTTTGAATAATAATATATGTTAAATAACACACAAACATATGCGCACAGAAATGTGAAGTTAATATTTTGTGACGAAGGTCCTGGCTCTTCTGAAATTCTTGTGTTTTGCAATGAAGTCGTGTAATTAGTTTTATTGGTTGCTTTCTTTTTCTTTTCTTAAGCAAATGTCGGTAGCGGAAGATCGCATCCAAAATTCTTGGTTTTGCTTTGGCGTTCCTATCAAAATATGGATCGTTCGGTACAATTTGATCAACGATTTTGGTTATCGTTACCAGACTTTTGCTAAGGAAAACTGTTGAGAAAATTTTTGGGTTCTTCGTCTTCAGAATCTCTATTTTCCAGTTCTACACGAATTTCTTGTTCTGCAGTTCTTGAAGGTCATCATTGGTAAGGCTCTCACCAGAGACCTGCAGTAACTCCCCAATATCCTGCTCATTTACATCTGCTTTATCGATAAGTTGACAATTTGGTCAACCTAACGATGCAGCGATAGGCTCTTCTCGATGAGAATTCTTGGATACTTTCAGTCATAACTTCTTCCACACTCCATTCATGCATTTATCAGTTAATTCTTGCCAAGAGAAGTCGATATATTTCTTACGGCATCCAAGATGTTATATTTTTTCCAAAATTGCACAAAAGAAACATAGATTTAAGAGAGAGCGCTACGACGAATTTCCACATTTTGCTGATGGTTCGTGTTTGGGAATACAGTAGAGAGTCGTTAATCCGAATCAATTGGGGACCGGGGTTGTTCAGATTAGTGATTTGTTCGGATTATCGATTATGTACAAAAAAATATATTAACCTGTCCGATGTTTAAATTTTTCTCCGTTGCATGTCGCTTCGTGTTGAATTTTCATCGATTTTAAGCCTAACGAAAATTTTTATAATAATAATCGAGGCTATTGTATCGTTAAAAATTATTTTTTTATTTTGTACAAATAAAATAAATATATTGAAGAATATAAAAACATGAAAATTATACTTTAGAAGTAAATCTAGTATCAAAAACGTTTGATTCAGCATGACACAGTCTGACTGAAAATTGTTCAGATTACCGGCGATTCGGATTCCCAGGGTTCAGATTAATGACTCCCTACTGTAATTTTATTATATACGAATCAATGAAATACCGCGTTAATTTGAATCAGCGTAAATTTTGAGCGTTTTTTAGGCGTCAAGCAGACCGCGTTATATTGAATCAGCGTTAATATTCTATTTTTGATATCTTAGAAGAACTTTTTTTTTCGAGTATTTTGACTGTTACTTCTGGATTAGTCTGTGAAACAGGAGAATAGAAACGACTCTTCAATTATTTTTATGTAAGTCTATATTTCTTCAAATTGAAGGGCTCCTGGGAAATGTTGTCTTCATGTATGACTTTATATAAATTAAGACCTTTCCAAATATATTTAAACTTTTAGTAATGATTTACGGTACAATAAATGTACAAGCCTAGATGCAATATAACCACTGTCCATAAGTTTTATAAGAAATTTCATACATCTTTTAATAAATAGTGCAGTGAGACTGAATTTACTTAACTCTAACCTTAAAGCGCTACCTGGCACTTTGAACTCTAATAAGAACATTCTACGGATAAATTTGTTCTGAATCACATCTAACTTCTGGTAATTAGATAAGCACCAGATAGGTGAAGTGTAGCTTATTGCATTGTAAACTATTGAGTTAAACAAGTTAAACTGTACATGGATATTTTTTAAATTAGTTATAGCAAATAACTTAATTGCACCATTGATTAATCTGTCAGCCTTAACCATCGTTGCCTTGATTTGTCTGTCAAAGGATATCATGGGAGTTAAAATTATTCCAAGAAACTTAATCTCGTTTACCATTTTTAGTTCTACATTGTTGATGTGAAAGGACATGTTCCTTTTGGGCAGTCTAGACCCATTTATAAATACCATAACATGTGATTTTTTTGGATTAATATTTAATTTTAATTCCTTAAAATATTTAGTAATTGCTTGAATTTTTCTCCTCAGAGCAGCTGCTGTTGGAGCAATGATAACAATGTCATCAGCATAAGCAATGGAATGGATAACAGTCTCATCAACAGGTAAATCCATCGTCCTCATTAGTAAAACTATTGTTTAGATCAAAGGTATAAAAATTAAAAAGATGTGGAGACCAGGGGTCTCCCTGTAACAAACCACGTTCTATCTTGAAAGGTTTCCACTGTTTATTATCCTGTCTAATGATTGCTTCGTATTGTCCGACAAGTAAACCAACTATTTTCACTATTGAACTATCTGCTCGATATCGTGACATTTTATTTTGTAAGTCTCTGATACTTACTGAGTCGTAAGCTTTCTCTAGGTCTAGAAATAATGCAAATACTTTGTCTTTTCCTATATAGCTGTATTTGAACAATTGACAACAATATAAATAAGGCCAACTGCGTGCCACCTTTCTTAATAAAGGCAAATTGGGTTGGACTCTTCAAATTTCCTTGGTCTATCCACTCATTAAATTTTGTCACTAGCACTGATGTAAAGAGTTTTCGGAACGCCGATAGTAAGGCGATAGGACAATAATTTCTGGGGTCCGATCTATCTTCTTTTTTATATAACATATGAAATATCACCTTATTCCATTCAACAGGAACTACTTCGTTATTATAAAAACCATTGAATTGTCTGGCCAGGTAATCAAGTATTGGTATTGTTAACTTTTTGATCACTACATTAGGAATGTCGTCACTTCCGGTTGCAGTTCTATTTTTGAGCTTCCCAATGCAGCGTTGTATTTCTTGAACATTAAAAACCTTTTCCATGAGACTTATATCAACATGTGAATTATCCATAAAATTTTGATTTTTCTTAGGCCGATACTCTGCAGAAAACCGTTCAAAATACTTCTGCCATATGCTATCTGATATATACACAGGCCTCCTCCTCTGGGTAACCGGTCGGCGGAACCTATTTATTATACCCCAAAACTTTTTCGGATCCTTTGTTTCTATCAGACTGTTGTTTAAATCAGAAAAAAATCTCTTTTTGGCTTTCAAAAAACTTCTTAGATTCTTTTATTTTCTACATATCTTTTCCAATCTGATTGGAGATTAGTTTTCCTGAAACATGACAAACTCCTCTGTTTCCTAATTTTGTAATAATAACATCTGTTGTCATACCATGCCTGTTTGTATCTCTGCCATAAATTGTCAGGGCAATAATTGACGCGACAAGTTTCTAACAACACAATTAATTTTTCATAATTTCTTAACGGACCAAATTTTCTCTCCTGATATAATATTTCATTCAACATATTAGGAATTTCTTCTGATAGTTTCCGTGTATTAAATCTTTTGCTCCTTATTACGCTGGACACATTGTATTTATGTGTATTAAATTTTGACGTATTGTTATTCTCTCCATAACCCAGTAGAGCCAGCCTAACTGGGAAATGGTCTGACATCTCCAGATCAAGCACTGTCATCTTAACTTGTAATCGAAGCAATTCTTCTGAGCAAATGAAGTAATGTATTACTGATTTACCAACATGACTTAGGAATGTATATTCAGCTGGGATATCTCCAGCTACCCTACCGTTTAGTATAAAGAAGTTATTATCCTGAACAAACTTTAATAGGTGTTCGCCCAATGAGTTTATCACTTTGTCTTTAGACAATCTTTTATTATCAAGTTTTACCCTGTCGTCTTTGTTGGCCGTATCCAATCTCTCTCCAATGCGGCTATTAAAGTCGCCTCCCAGCAACCATAAGTCTACGTAGTTATTCCACTGGACGATCACTGTTTGTAATTCATTATAATATTTGGAACTATTTGTGGAAGATTGAATATATATTAATAATATCCCTAGCCTTGTTGCTTCCCATAAAGTTTGGAGTCTTGAATCCAAATCTACCAAAGCCAAAATATACTATGGCATAACTTGAGAATGTATTATATAACCAAATGATTTCTTAATTAGTAACAACAACTTGCCTGCTGGTTGACCAAACTTCTGAGTCCTAAGTGCCTCGCTGCATAAAACCTAACATTCTTCTTCCAGCTCCAAATTTTCCAATTTAGTATTATTGGCCATCCACGTCTCTGTAAATCCAACGACTTTGTGTAACGATAGATATTGATATAAGAATGATCATTCGTTTTTTTGGAAATGCCCTGAATGTTCCAGAAACTTACACATATTTTATTAAATCCTGTACAGGTACTATTAGTGCGTGGGCATGGAAGTTTCGCCTCAACATCCTTATTATTATTAATAGTCGTTTCAAAGTTTTCAACATTATCTTCTCTTCCTCATCCAATGTATGACCAAAGTTGCCAGAAGATTGTGTCCCTATAAAAAATGATCTACCAGGATAACTTCATTTGAGTTGATATCGTAGGTAAACACGTTATCCTCTTTTATATAATAGTCATCTCTAACAGTAATTTTGCAACCCTTAGATTTTTCTTGGGATATAATTGGTATTAGTTTTTTCCTCTTAATCCTAGATCGTTTACATAAATCGGCAGTAAACACCAAATTCCCATTAAACTTCTTAAGTCTATTTGACTTTGCTTTCCAAAATTCTCGTAAAATTGAATTTCTCTCAATTATAGAATTAAGCATAATTTTGACTATTGATTTATTATCAGATCTTGAAATTTTAACTAAACTTTCCAAAGAACAATTTGTCAGATCTAACTCATTCTTAATAAAATGGGAGATCTCATCGGCAAGATCATTTGTCTCAAACAGGTAATTCAAAATTATAATGTTGTTTAACTTTCTTTCATTAATAGACTTATCTATCTGAAATTCTAACATACCTCTCAGTTGTTTGCCCGTCCTGATATCTTGTTCTAGTGTATCCATTCTTTGAAAAACCCTATTCAACTCCTCCTTCAAGTCTTTATTTTCCTTCTTCAATGATATTACTTCGGCTTTAATTGTACACAAATCAGAGTTTAGCTGGTTAAACTTTTCCTGTATCAAGTCGTAAATCGCTTTAATGGTATACTTTGACTTATCAGCTTCATGCTCTTCTACTTCCGAAGTCTTCACAAAATAGTCCTGGATATTCGCGTCCCTTATTGTCCCAGTTATTCCTTTCGAAAAGGATTCTACATCTTGATCATGGTCTTCTTCTACAAATTCCATTAAATTGCTCTTATCAGTATTACTCATATTACTTTTTCGGGGTCTTTCATGCCCTTGTTTTTGCATATCTTTGCACTCTGTAGCTTGAGGTGATCTAGTCAAGGGATCTGGATTGGGTTCTATTCCAGCGATAATCAACAAGCATCTAATTAGCCTAAAACATAGTCTATTCGTGTTTATCAAGATTATCCGATAAATCATCCTTTTAATCTTAAACATTGAAACACTCGAACTGTACTACTGAGCTCTGACAAAAAGTCACCAACAGCGCCGACTACCTGCCAACTCCCCCCGTCAGAGCATAAGAGTCAAAGGAACCATATCTCTAAATGTAACTCTCTGTGGGATATAGCTTCCGGAAATTGGTCACACGTGATCGTGAGTTGCATCACGCACTCCGCTAAGACTATCACGTTTAACTATTTAGCCCACATGACTATGTTGTATTCTAATAGTCCACTTAACTGTTTGCAGAGTACTTGATGTTATATAGTTTTAGGGGAGTATGGAAGCTCACCCCACCCAGGCTCTGAGATGCTAGTAACCGTGAGCACCGAAATCATGGTTACATGCTTTGCATTGCCAGGGCAAGCAATAGCAAGCCTTGACAATGCAGAGCATGCAGAGTAGGCAATAATTTTGGTACACAGGAAAAACTGTAGAAGTTAATGCATTTATTATTTGTTATAGGCACTGATTGTCATGCCTATAACGTAACTTGCTTGCAAGCATGATGTTTGCAAGCAAGATGGCAACTGGAACTGCTGCTGTTTGGTTCCACATTTGGAGGCAAATATCTTGCACAGGGTTGGGTGTCGGACTTTTCTTCATTCCTTTTTGATAAATATTGATAGAATAATCACCATGCTGTATTGACTGTTAAACATGCGATAAGCTTAGTGGAGGTCATAGCATGACTCCCTATAGCACCTGTAAGTAGGCTTTAGGCTGATTTATTTTTGTTTTATACATAAATTACAATCTTTATTGTATGTGAAAAACAAAAAGCAAATTTTCAAGATAGTCTACTTACAAGATTATACTGTTAAAAAAGAAGAAAATCTTACTTAATGTAGAAAAATGTTTAAAATTTTATATTAATATCCAAATGTAATACTCCAACTGAAGAAACGTAAAAAAAACTGGGGTCTAAAGTTACTATAAAATAAAAAGAAAAAAACTAAGTTAAGATTCCTAAGAACTCGTGGTATGTCTGGATTAATAGCTAAAAAATACATACCTAAAAGAATAGAATCCAAAATGGAAAAGGATGAGAAGTAATAAATGATAAATTCTTGTTGCAGTTACATTGGTTCTGGGTTATTTTACAGATGAAGATGGCATTTTTTAGGTCTTTTCATGTTATAATGAGAAGACCAAGGAAAATTATTGTTACTATTATCGCAGTTCTGGTGCATTAAATCCTCACTTCATATGTCATGTTATCTTGTATGTCACATTACAGTGTTGTGCCACATCACAGTCATTTCACATTGGAGTGAAAAAAGAATGCTATTCTAAAATTTAAAATCAAAAGTTATTTGAATTTAACAAGAACAAGTAAAACGGCAAAGCCGTATTTGGGACAAGACTATGTCTCTGAATCTCACTGCTAAGCGGGATCACTTTGATGCTCAAGGTGGGTCTTGTTCTCATTCTCCAATCTTTGGTATCGCTGGTTTTGAGCGCAATCGTTCAAACTTTGCTGGCTTCAGAAGTTGTCCATGATGCATTTTCAGTGAAATTTGACCTGTCCAATTTCGAAATTTCTGTCCATTGTGCCCTGGGTTGAATTTTTGTTGATGCGTATTGAAAATTTCCTGTTTTTGAAAAAATAATCCTGGCTATTGTATCATCTGAAATTATTTTTTTATTTTGCACAAACAAAATATATATATATATTAATAAATGTAAAAAGAAAACAAATTATATTTCGGATGTTAGTTTTAATATAAAATTATAATGGCTAGTCCCATCTACCTTCAAAAATGTTCTGTTGCTGAAATGAGATATCTCGGGTCAACCGGTCAGGGTCAGCACATTGCAACCAGCGATATGTGGGGAATAACACGGGACAGATAAATGGGTTTTGTCAAAGATTTGTTTGTCATAATTTGATTTAGCAATGTTTGTATTTCCAACTTCTCAATGAGCAACGCATGCACAAATCTCGCGCTACTGCCTGTTCGTAGAGAGTGTTGCCATTTTGTATTTTATTTTGACTTGGTTCTTAGTCCCCTGAATACCTACAAGTCTGGTTTTTTTTTATGTGCGCATGATTTGGGCACTTAATACTCTATGCCAAATTGCTGAACATGTATTCCTTCATACCTCTAAGCTGGTTACCCAGTTGGCAGTACGATTTTATAAACGAGACAGTCTTGTCAAAGATATATGTAAAATATTTACAATTAATTTGCTTTTTTATATTATAATTGCATGAAAACTTAATACTAATAGAATTACAATTTAAAGTTAATATACAGCTTACTTTACTTCACTAAGAATAATGAATCACATTTAAATATTGCATGCAAATATTGGATAGCATTAATTTCTATATCTAACAAAGTTTAAATCTAAAGTAAGCGACAAAACTAACTGTTAATCTGTACATCCATATATTAGTTTGCACACCAATATCAAAACTGTAAACTTATTTGTTACATTCCACATTGAATATTTACACTTGTAATACACAGTAATTTCATTTTATTGATTTTTTTTTTAGAAAATGTTAAGAATGTAATGTCCAGTACAATATGCCAGCAAAAAATGATCATCAGTGATGATCAAATTGAATGTAGGAAAAAATACATTATTCTCTTCGATGGACTCTAACTTAAAATGCTGAAATGGTAAACTGATTTGCATATTCACAGGTAAGTCAGTTATGTTCAATATTAATCAATTATTAAAAATAAGTAAATGTGAGTTTAAATTAAAAATAATTATTTATGTATTTACAAGATTGATCATAGGTGTTGCTCAGAGGCAAAACAAACCACACTCCACAACAATAGAATAAAACTCTTGTAAAAATTAAGACAAAAAAATATTTGTAATGTTTTGAAGCAAACAATTTTTATTTAACTTCTAATTTATATGCATTATAATTCAAAAATTAAAAACATTAAATTCCAATTCATCTTTGTTATTGCACAAAGGAATGTGCACGGCTTTATTGCTCTTAGTAAGAAAGTCGATCAGAAAATTTTTATATTGAGATGTTGCCATTGTCTTTACATTTAATTATTATTAGATTATTTATTTAGATTTTTACATTTATTATTATCTATTAAATTATTAATATAATTGAACTCACAAAATTGAATCTTTGATTATGATTGAGATGTACAGATTAATCGTCTGCTAATTGTTAACCATACTACTTGACTCCTCTCTAATTAATTGTTATGTGACAATTCTCCAATAAATGGAGTAATGATAGAAGAACACCAGCTAGACAAAAGGTAACGAGGTTGTCAGATGGCTTATGAGGGCTAAATTTCGAGTGGGGAGGTCGCATTGGGTAAGTTGATAGGTGTTTGTTATCCAAATAGGTAGAAGACAGGTTTTTAACAAATAACAAAACAGTTTATTTTACAACTAATTCTAAAATACACTACAATTCTACAAAATATGCCAATTTCTACAGGATATGTGATTAGATGCAGTTACATGATACACTACTAAAGAGTGGAGCAAAAATAGTCTCTATTCAGCTCGCATGGCACGACCTTGACCTATCTATGATGCTAATTCGTGGGAGAGAGTTTACAATAATTTCTACAAATACCGCTAGTTTTGTTATTCGAGGATATGACGTTTGTTTGATTGGAGGGAGAAGGATTCGAGGTCGACGACTGGGGAGTCTTCTCTTTTGTCAAGTTGTATGGACTGGGGCTGTCAGTTTATGGATGTCTGTTGATGTTGGCACCTTGTCATCGACTACTACTGGGCACTAATTAATACCTTCTGAGACATCGCCTTTTTTCCGACTTTTTATGGGACGAATGCCTGGAACTTCGGTGTCTCTACCTTTTATGCAGTTTGCATGGAAAAATGATCATGTGATCGACTGTTGACGGAGTCGAAGGGTAATTCCCAGGTGTGAGTAAGATTTCTATCGACGATGCTTGATTATAGCTGTCCTCCTTTCACAATTGGACGTTTGCCTTTTGATACCTTGTTAAAATTTTCATCTGTTTGTTTACAGAGAATGTTATTCAATCCATTCTGGTGTAATGTGTTTTTCTAACGGTTGTGTTAAGAAATTAAATGACAAATTTCGTAAACTTGCGTGAAATCAGGGAAAAGGCTCACGCTCAGGCCCGTGGGCTCATGCTTGTTGTTCCAGTCTGATAACCTTTCTGTTCACTTGTGATACATCATTCTTTTACAGGTTTTAAAAGCTTTACTTAGGCAAATCTCAGCTTAGATAGGAGGAATTGGCATCTGTTAGGTAGTTTTATCTTTCATATGGACGACCTTATTGAGTTTTCATTCCTAAAGGAATTTTAGTTTATCTTTGACTTTTGTTAGGTTAACACAGAGTTCTTATACATCTTGTCTGGTGTTTCTATATATGCTAAAGTCCAAAATTAAAACTGGAATATATAACTTGTAATAAAATGAATACCATACACACTGAGAAATAACAGTTGTGTGCAGGGTTGTCCAACCATTTTTCCTAATGGGCCAAATTAGAAATTTAGGTATATTCAGTGGGCCACAAAGGTACTTTATATAAATATATGTTTTTAAAAAGTTCAAAATACGAATATCAAATTTTAATAATAAATATATGTAATTACAAAAAATACTGTATTACTGACACTAAAAATAGAAATTATACTCCCACAAAATAAAATAAATTCAAGGCAGTTTTTGGCATTGCCTTCCTTTTATAATGTTGTCAATATCTGATTTTATGATACTAGTCATAATTTTAAGAACGTTAGTTAAATGGAAATCGCTCAATTTATTTCTTCCAGCAGATTTGATGTTTTTCATGCATGAAAAAAATTGTTCACAACAGAATGTCTAGAACAGGTTTCTAGATAAATTGACAATTTCATTAAATTCATTGAAAGAATAAAACTTCTTTATAAAATTCAAGAAGGGAATATTCTGTATGTTATCGAAGATTTCCTGCTTTGAAGTTCAATGAGTTCTAGCTGGTAATTGACTGGTGCTTCCACAGAATTAAATGAAAATGGATCACTAAACAATTCTAATTCAGTTTCTATTTTTCTGAAGTTAGAAAATCTGATTGTTAAATTTTTTAACAAAACTTCACATAATTTACTGTATTTTTCAAAATTCACAGGAAATTCTTCTTTTCTTTTTACTAAACTCTGAAAATGCACAATTTCAGTAGCTTTGAATTGTGTTATCAAAAGTCGTAACTTTCTAGTAAAACCTATTTTTTGTTCAAACATTGTGTAGCATAACTGGTCTTTTCCTTCTAAATGCAAATTAAGTTTAGACAACATTTGATCAAGATCATTTAAGTGTTCTTTGTTTTCTAAAAAATATACATGTTGCTTCTTGCTTTGCATGAACTCTTTTATTTCAGGTAACAATAATTGAAATTTAACAAATCAAGACCTACTTGAACCTTTAACTGGTGTGTAGAAAGTTTATTCTTCCAAAACAAACATTTTCGTAACCCCTTCTGGGTTCTTCTTCAGGTAAACCCAGTGTGCGGTTTCTGATTTATAATTGAAATTTTTTCAAAGTTGCTGCTTTATGCTTACTGCCAACTTCTAAGTATGCTTTGAACTCATCATTGCTCAAGCCCCATAATCTGATAAAATTCACAACTTTCACAAGATCTGTCATCAACTGATTCGTATTTAACTTTTGAGCACTTTGTTGCTCAAAAGTTAAATGTAACTGCTGTTGATGAATCAAGCAATGGTAGTTGAGTGTATCATGATTAACTGATTCTTTGAATAAAGTAATAAATCTATTTTTACCAATTAATGCAGAAGCACTATCAGTTGTAATCAAATAAATTTTATTTCTATCAATATTGAATTTTTCAATGGCTAAATTAAAGTGCTTAAGTATGTCCCTGCCAGTTGTTATATTCTTCACATGGCATAAGTTCACATTTCTTCAATTATATTAAAATTTACATCAGTTCCTCTGATGTAAATAATCAGTTGTACAGTATCACTTTGATCGGTACTTTCGTCCAATGCTAAACTGTAATGAACACATTTAGATAATTGGGTCTGCAATGTACTTGCAATACCATCAGCTATGTCATCAATTCTACCAATTGTCTGACGTGAGAGACTCATTTTATTGAATAAATTCACTTTCTTGGGACAATATAAATTAAAAGCAATTACAATACATTTTTTTATTAATTCACCATCTACCATCTACCTTTTTCTGAGCCAAGTTTTTAGCTATTAAATAGCTAACTTTTGTACATGTATCAGTTTTAACAACTGATTTTTTTGAGAATGTTTTGTAGAGAATAAACTGCTTTTTCAATTCCTATAGTTTAAATTTTTTTCTTTCTTGTTTAATTTATTGTATTCTGACTCATGTTCGGCAGCATAGTGACGCGTAATATTATACTCCTTACACATGGCAATTTTATCCCGACAAATAAGGCAGATAATAATATTTCATGTTTCAATTACAAAATACTTTTTGTCTAAAACATATTGAATTTTCTATTTTCTTAGTATTAGATAACATGATCAAATCCTGGGTTATTAGAATATAAATTTAAAGTTGATGAAATAATTATGAATATAATTGGAGGTTGAAACTATTTAAATTCTTGTTAGCAAAACTAATATATAGACAGACCTATGTCTGTATCATATACCTGTAGAAAAAAATAAAGAATAAATTAGCCCCTTTCATTAGACCTAGCTTCGAATCTCTAACAATGGTCTCTCTTAAAAAGAATGTCAGCACTCTTTCGAAAAGAGGGATATTGTGTCTTTTTCATCTTCTTGATGAAAGGATGACTAACAACATCACTTCGTTACAAAAATTTTTGAAACACAATTAAAATGACAGACCACGTCACCAACTTTTTTCATTGTTCAGTTACATATTATGTCACCAATTATATTTTTCCAACATCAAAATGTATTCAGTGAAACAATTTGTATGATATACTTTACCAAAATACATGAAAATATAACTAAAAAATTTAGGGTGCGGCAGTGGTCTGCAGGTTGGACATCCCTGGTTTTGTGTGTTATACCAGATTTTCATAAGTTCATTTTGTATAATCAGTTCCAAAAGCCACGTTAGGCAAATTCCAAGGATGACTACAGACTTTATAAAAGAACTTATATCAATAAGTATTTTTTGATTGCCAGATTAAACAGTTTTATCTAGTAGAAAATTTACTATGGGTGTTGGTGAAAATATATGTGGATGTTTCTAGAAGAGGGCAGAAGGCAGTAGAGAAGCCTACAGGAATGTGGTGGAGAGGCAGTAGAGTCGTGTGTGTTCTAAAAGTGTAGAATTAATATGTATTTGTGAGTTTTATTGGTTCAGCAGAAAAGATCAAAGACAAAATTTTAGTGGGAGAAAACCAGTGTTTAGACAGGGAGTGTGGCTAGAAAAGCTGAGTGTTGGGAAGAGATTAAAGATAGATACACTCAAACCTGTTTTTATGCGGTCTTTTTTGTGCGATTTTTTTATACGTGCAATGTGTTTTGTGCAATTATTTTTGTGCGGTATACCAATTTGATTGAAATTCATATACCGCACACAAAAAATCACACAAAACAAATCTTACAAATAAAATATCGCACGAAAATAGACCGCATGAAAACAGGTTTGAGTGTATAGAAAGATGTTGATAGAAGATGGGTGCTGCAGCTAATAAAGTGTTGCCGATCATAATTCCAAAAGATTGTGAAAATAGATTTTTTTTTCCTTCGAAAAAAGGAAAGACACACACAACCAAAATTGTTTTCTTTCAACAACAAACCAAAACGAAAAGGAAACTTCAATTAACTCAGAAATTTTAGCTACAGGTTTTGTTTATACAGATGCCATTAAACTCCTATGCCGACACGTGGAAGTAATTGTATCAGCAAAACTTATACTATTATACATACAAAACCCTCACATATATTATGCGACAGATGAAAAATCATTAAAATTAATCTTACATTAATACTAAACTAAAGAAGGAGAGTGAAGGATAGAAAAGAGAATGTAATAAATTGGAAAGGGGTACCCAGTATTGGCCTTTTAGGTCTTCAAAAGTTGATCCCCTCTCTAATGTTCTTAGTGAGGGTGTTACACAAAGAAATGATATGATTCTCCTCAAACTTCAGTTCGATCACTTGTTAAATGTTCAGATGCGATAGTTTACAGTGAATAATCCAAATTCTACTACAAGATCCTTTGTCCGTCTTAGAAACTCTACCTTTTCCTTCTCTCAGCTGCTTGAACATGCCCCTCGATGTGGGTTCCTGTCCGTGGTGAGGGGACCTCCCAGAGATGGTTTAGTATCTCTTCTTTACCATCCCTGGGATCTGAACGCCCACCCACGTGTTTGCCGTGCATGGTGGCCCGTATGCCGGAAAGGGGGATCCTGGTAGTTGAGGGGCAACGTACCGTCCCCAACACACTGCTTTGGCCCCTGCTTCGGATAAACGGGAGGCTCAGATCAGGCTCTGTTTGAGTCAATCGGCTGGTCGTTGAGTCATTCTTGACCTCGGCTTGGAGTCAACCGATCGATGCAGACCGGACAGACACGTCAGACAAGGTGTGCTCTTCTCGACTGCATTGTGACGGTATAGCTCCTGGGAAACCCTGGTGCGACGGTCTATGGGAGTCTCCCATGTGACGGCATCCCCCTGTTGGGCCCCATGGTGGGTGGGGTCACTAGGAGCTGAATATACATTCTTAAATATGGATTGCAAAAACTCAATTCAAGCGACCAAAGTAAAGACCTCCAGCCAACCTGCTTACTTAATAGTACATGCAACTGGAGAAAAACCCCTTGCTAAGTGTTTTTCCTTTTTGATTCAAAAGCTATTTGAATCAACCATCGGGCATTTAAAAAAAACGCAAAAATTGAGGTCAGGGGATCTACTAGTAGAAACAGCCTCTCCTCAACAAACAACAAAGCTTTTGTCAATTACAACTCTTGGAGACATGGGAATATCGGTCACACCACACGGAAGTTTGAACTCATCACGTGGTGTGATATCTGAGTTTGACTTGATGTCTGAAGACGAATCAGACATTCAGATCGGCCTCTCGGACCAAGGTGTCACTTCTGTCCGACGCATTTCGATCCGTCGAGACGGCAAGTTGATACCCACTAAACATTTAATTATCACATTCAACAACCCGACATTGCCATCTTTCGTTACAGCAGGATATCTGCGCTGCGCAGTTCGTCCGTATATTCCAAATCCGCTGCGTTGCTTTAAATGCCAGCGATTTGGACATTCCCAGACCTCTTGTCGAGGCAAAAACTTGTGCGCACAGTGTGGAACTGAAGGTCACAACAGTACTGAATGTAAAAGTACGCCACACTGTGTGAACTGCAAAGATGCCCATCCTTCCTACTCACGAAAGTGCCTTGCATGGCAAAGAGAAAAAGAGATCCAACGGGTAAAAACTGTGAAAAACATCTCATATCCAGAGGCTCGTCGCATGGTCAGTCTAAGTGCACCTATGCAACAAAAGACATTTGCTGCCGTGTTGAAATCTACTAACACATGTGGGGTTCAAACAGAGATTTCTGTCTCCCCAAGTGAATCTCTTACACGCCATGCGAAATGTTTAATACTCCCATCTATGAAAACACCAGAACAGGAGAGTACAAAAGCAAAAACACCTCTACCAAAAACTGGGATAACAACTAGGAATGTGGGTTCCAAAAAAGCGAGTAAGAACCCACTAAACAAACAGAGAGTGAAAGCAGCACTCTCCAAATCCAAAAAATCGGAGGCTCAGTCGATGAGTGAGTTCTCTGATATCTCTGACGAAGAGAATAAACTGGAGGTGACCCAAACAACATCGCCTCTAAAAGGAAAATCATCAGTTAAATTGAAGAGGGACACTTTTGCAAAGAATGCTGTCTCAAACACATAATGGATTATAAAATAATTCAGTGGAACTGTCGTGGTTTCCGCAACAACTTCTCTGACGTTAAACACCTGACATTATCTACCACATCTCTCTGCGTGGCACTCCAGGAAACACATTTAAAACCTGGAGAAAAAATATCTTTAAAAGGATTTGGACTCTACCGCAAGGATGATGATAGCCACAACCGCGCCAGTGGAGGTGTGGCTATACTGGTTTCAAACTGCATCCCGTCCTTACCGGTACAAATAACAACAGAGCTGCAAGCTGTGGCAGTCAGAATTTCTATTGGAGTAACTGTCACAGTTTGTTCCATATACTTGCCACCAGATGTCAGAGTCGATGAAGATGAATTGGATGCCTTGGTTGAACAACTGCCGACTCCATTCCTTTTACTTGGTGATTTCAATGGCCACAATCCAATGTGGGGCAGTCCCGACATAAACCGTCGAGGCAGGGCCATTGAGAGATTTATAGGCAATCACCAACTGTATTTATTTAATACTGGAGAAGTGACATACTTCCACGCCCCAACAAGAACATTTACTGCCATTGATTTATCATTAGCAACCCCGAATCTGTTTTCAGCGTTTACATGGGAGGTTGGATCTAATCCACTTTCCAGTGACCACTTCCCAATATTTTTAAAATATCGAGGCAGAGAAAGCTGTGAAACAGCCCGTCCACCACGCTGGAAATTTGAAACGGCAGATTGGCCTGCATTTTCCTCTTTGGCTAACATCACTGAGGAAATGGTCAATACTGCTGATATCAATGACTGCAGTTGAAGTTGTCACTTCCAGTATTATTCAGGCAGCCGAAAAAACAATGGGGAAAACGTCAACCAGATATCCAAAACATCCGAAACCATGGTGGGATCAGAATTGTGAGGCAGCATTTAAAAAACAAAAGAAAGCATGGGGGATTTTCAGAAGATACCCCACTGCTGAGAATTTGATAGCTTTTAAAAAAGCAAAGGCAAATGCCAGAAAAATAAGGAGGCAAAGCCAAAGGGATTCCTGGAGGAAGTATGTTTCTAGCATAACATCTTCCACCAGCTCAAAAGCAGTCTGGGATAAAATCCATAAAATTAATGGGAAATATGCTTCTCACTCTCTGTCCATGCTGGAAAATAATGGCACAATAATCAGTGACATAAAAGGTATTGCTGATTTGTTGGGTGAAACATTTTCGTCTTCATCCAGCAATATTATGTATACAACAAATTTCCAGGCTTATAAAGTCCAAAGTGAAAAACAATATCTAAACTTCCACTCTCCATCTAATGAGGAATATAATGTGCCATTCAGCAGAATAGAACTATGTACAGCAATCTCTCGCTCGGGGAATACTGCTGTAGGGCCGGATAAAATCCATTACAGCATGATTAAAAATCTGTCAGACAATTCCCTTAGTAACCTTCTGAATCTGTTTAACAGAATATGGACAGAACATACTTTTCCTGACTCTTGGAGGCTATCTATCATAATTCCCATTCCCAAGCCAGGTAAAGACTGCAAGAATCCCTCTAATTATAGACCAATTTCTCTGACTAGTTGTCTCTGCAAACTTTTCGAGAGAATGGTAAACAGACGCCTGATGTTCCTCTTAGAGGAAAAGAACTACTTCTCACCACATCAGAGTGGATTTCGTAGGAACAGAAGTACCACAGACAATCTAGTAAACCTTGAAACATCTATACGCGAAGCGTTTGTAAGACGACAGCACTTAGTGTCTGTGTTTTTCGATATAGAGAAGGCCTATGATCGCTGTCTGGCGATACGGGATACTCCGTGATCTGCACAAATTCGGATTGCGGGGTAATCATGCCAATTTTATATAAAAAACTTCTTGCAGAATCGAAGATTCCAAGTTAGGATGGGCAACACTTTGTCTAGGCCTTTCACACAAGAAGAGGGTGTTCCTCAAGGTTCTATTCTAAGTGTGACTCTGTTCCTAATTAAAATTAATAGCATAGCTAAGTGTCTTCCTCCCAGTGTGAAACACTCCTTGTATGTGGATGACTTTCAGATCTCCTGTCAGTTTACTAACATGAGTTTTATTGAGAGACAACTGCAAATTTCTCTAAATCGGATAGACAATTGGTCTAAGATCAATGGTTTTACTTTTACTGCAGAGAAGACCTAGTGCATCCACTTTTGCCGAAGGCGTGGTTTTCACCTGGATCTTGAAATTAACCTAAATGGGGTTAAAATTTTAATGGTCAACGAAGCAAAATTTTTGGGTGTTGTGTTTGACCATAAATTGACGTTCTTGCCACACTTGCGCAATTTGAAGAGTAGATGTTTAAAATCTCTGAACCTTTTAAAGGTATTATGCTGCTCATTTTGGGGAGCAGACAAATGTTCAATGCTTAGAATATATAGAGTTCTTGTTCGCTCTAAGCTTGATTATGGATGTATCGTGTATGGCTCTGCGCAAGAATCTACTCTTCGGATGCTGGATCTAATCTACCATCAAGCATTGCGTTTGTGCACTGGTGCGTTTCGAACTTCTCCTGTCCAAAGTTTGTACGTAGATGCTTATGAGCCTCTACTATCTCTCAGGAGAGAGCAGTTGTCTTTGTTCTATTATATTAAACAGAAATCTCTGGCTAAACCTTCAGTTTATTGTAGAGTATCAGATACTCAGCTGAAAAGATTATTTACAGCTCGCCCAAATTGTGTCCCTACATTTGACATTAGAATGGAGAATGTAAGCAGCACGATTGATTTGGACACAAGCAACATTTCACAGCCGAGGTTGATAATATATCACCTTGGTCAACTCCTGTGATTAATGTTGACTTTAGCTTAAAGCAGTTTCCTAAAGAATCCACTCCGGACTACATCTATAGGCAGCACTTTGCAGAAATTCAACACCACGACAGGAATTTAATTCCTATTTATACTGATGGATCGAAATCGGTTGATTACGTTGGCTCAGCCTTTGTCTGCCAGGATGAGATCGTGGCAGAACAAATTGCATTGAATTCTTCTATCTTTACTGCAGAGTTGCAGGCTATTCATCTAGCCTTAAAATATGTAATTAGGAAAGGTCATCGTCGCTGTGTTATTTACACTGACTCAGTTAGTGCACTTCAGGCTTTGATCTCGTATGAACCTAGTTTTCACTCCATAGTGATTAAAATTCGTAAGCTGATTTGCCATCTTTTTGCGAGGAATTTCTTTAAAATTTTGTTGGGTCTCAGGCCATGTGGGTATAAGAGGAAATGAAGAAGCTGACGCAGCTGCAAAGTCAGCAAGTCCTTCTCAGCATACAATGTTTATGGAATGAGGTGATTTGAAGCTAGTCATTAAAAAATGACTAGCAGAGAGATGGCAAAATGTGTGGAACGAACAAGTCCACAATAAACTTTATGAGATCAAACCTATAATAGAAAATTGGACACACAACAAACAGTATGATAGGAGATCTGAAGTCATTCTTACTTGTCTGAGGATTGGACATACTCGGCTTACTCATCAATACCTTTTGAAGGGTGATGACCAGCCAGTATGCCAGTATTGCAACTGTACTTTAAGTGTTAAACACATACTTTGCAACTGTGTTGCTTTTGACCAGAGTCGCAGACAGTATTTCGGAAATTTATTTATTTATTTTTTTATTATATATTTATATTTGTGTTGTTTTGTTTGTTTGCACTTGTTTGTGTTTTGTGTTGTATTGACGTTTTGTGATATATATATTTAGCTTGGTTTATTTTACCATTTGTCATGGCGCAGCATAGCCTGTATGGCTCTTGTGCCAAAAAACTAGAACTAACTAACAACTAACAGCTTGAACATGCTTTAGAAGCTTGTCTCACTACCTTCTCTTCTCGGGTTGCTGACTTTTTTCTGTCCAGTTCATGACTTTTTGTTTTTTTCTTCCACGACTCTACCGCCTTCTGGTTTTGTCTTCGTCTTCTTAAGGACGACCTTTTTTTTGTTCTAAGGTATGTATGATTGCCATATAAGGAAAGGAATTTCAGAAAGAGACATTCCAAAGAAAAAAGACAATAGACAAAGAAAAGAAAGGGGAGAAAAGCACGTAAAAGTGAAAATGAAACGAAAAGAAATAAAATAAAATATAAAATGTATACAAAACACATGGCGTACAGCCACAAGATCAAACTCTGAAAGACTAAAATTTTGAAACCTGGAAAAAATAATAATGAAATCTTTTAAAGACATTCCAAATCTATCATTATGGTTTGAGGATTTAATTGAAATTCCTTTATTCTTCAAAGTTTAGCAAATATCAAAATAAGCGTTTATAAAGTGTTTTGCTTTTTTCAGTAATTAATACATTAATGGGCAGATAAGTTGAAGAATTTTCAGATTTCACAGGAGCATGAATTGTATGTAGTTGATAAAAAACATTGGGGTCAATTTTGAAAGTTCAATCAATTATCTAATGTGAAGCATGAGCTAGTTTTTCTGTTAGATTTAGTGTGGAATATAAGTATCTTCTTCAGCAGTCAAACTTGTAACCAGGAATATTTCACCATATTATGTGTATTTTAACTTTGCAGAACATCTACATTAGCAAATGTTTTTAGTTCAGAAGGTCACTGAGCTTGTCGGATTTTTTTAATTTTCTGAAGTGCATTCTTTGAAGGCAAGCATGGCATTGCGTGTGAAGGGGCAGAAGTTGTATGTCGGGATTACAATAATCGGTATTAAGATAATTGTGAAAGTGAATGATTACCACATGGGAAGGAAGACAAAGGAAAGACAACTTAACAATAAGTTCATGTACAGACAATATATACACAGGAAAGTTTACAAAATACTAAATAAAGACATTATTTGTAAATAATAAAATCAAATTTTAATGATTCAAAACTCAGAAATTTTTTATTTTACAGTTCTGCACACACTTAGAGCTCTGTGTTACAAATGTGAACTCAGACTTTAAACACAATGCACTACAGTTTATCACAAAGTTAAACATAAAAAAGAATATCACATAAAAAGAAACACCAGTATATATTTGGCTGGGGATGTTGCTCATAAGTCAGTCAATTGTTCTATTGTGTCTGATTAACAGAGCCAAAATTAATGTTCTCGATGGAAACAGATTTTGATTTTGTCCACTCGCAACACAGTCATCAGAAAAAACATCACACAAACAAGCAAAATTCACCACTTGACTTTTTGCCACATGAAAGGAAAAAGCCCTGTGCATTTAATTCGCAATTCCTTAAATACTCTTTCCCTCCCTCTAAAGTGCTGTCAACTCTTTACACAACCCAAACAAAAAAAATAAAAATAAAGTTATGTATAGCCCAAAACCTGACCATTACTGCTGAAACAGCACACGTTACATGACTGAATAATTTCACAAGATATTTTCATATTTTTTGCTTAAGTTTTTAATACTTCTGTGATCTTTGAAACACTCATTGCACTTGTATTTGGAGAATGATTGTGGGTTTACAAATTTTTAAGCATGTGCTGCCCATTGAAAAAATCTGGTTTTTGCTTGACCATTACAATTAATCAATGGTTTTCTATTTCTAATTAACAATGGCTTTCTATTTTGCAGCACCAATAATAATTATCTTTTAAACTTTACCTTTCACTATTAAGAATATAATAAGAAGAAATGGCATGAAAAAAAGACAGAACAAACCTGAATCAAGCAAAAACAAATTTCTATAAATAACTAGAGTGCCACCAATTACCAATTCTACTTTCTGTCCCTCTTATTTAGCTCAAAAATAGTTTTTTTCCATAAGAATTGAGGGTTTAGGCATTTCAGGATTATGACCCAAATCTCAATAATAATTTGGGACCGTAGAGCCCAGTGCATTATGAAAAGCCTTTGTATAATAGTGCAAAACCTTCTTGGTCATTTATTATGCATTTTAACAAAATTGGTCGCGTGAGTAATCCTCATATAGGAAAGCAACAGGTCTCCTTTATCACGGGTCCAATAGAGTCATAAATTATCACGGGTCATGTAGTCATAAATTATGTGCTTGATCATGTGTGGCACAAGGTAACTGTGGACATGGAACCAAATTGCAACTGCAGTTGCAATTTGGATTCCTAATAATTTTGAATTTAAGTAATAATTTAGTATCTCATACTGGGAAGAAGAGTGGTTGTTTAACTGTTGTGCTGTTTCACATTCAGTTTGAATTTGCAATCTAATGTTGAAAAGAAACTGTGTAACAGCACTTTTATTTGTCTGCATAAACCATTGAAATGTCCAACGGCTTAGACCGATGATAGAGAAGATGTTTAGCATGAGAAAAGGGGAGGACCAAGTAGATGATGTATCTGTTCATAAAAGTTGTAGAAGTGAAGATGTTGACCAGCTGATTCTGGGACATGCAGCATGTGCTTTGGTCTAGGAGACTTGTCTGATATAATTTGACACATTTTTTGAATATGTTGAAAGTGTCCAAGCTTAATTTCTTGTCTTTTAAGATATACCTCCATACAGCAACAGATATCCAAGCTGTGGCAGTATCATTCCCTTATAAATAGTGTTGATCAAGGAGGAATGAAGTCACTCAATGTAATGTTACGATGCATTTTAACATAATATGCAATAACTCTGCCTTCCCAATTTGAGTACCAATATGCAGTAATCAGGATAATTTATTGTATAATGTGATAACTAGATATTTAATTGTGTTTATGTATTTAGAATTTTACTATTAAAGATCAGCTAGGTTTAATGGCTTTTAGTTTTCTAGTGATGAATAGACAGACATTTTAGGCCCTTAAAAGTTGTGTTTTAGGCACTTAAAATAGGCTCTTAAATTGCCTTGTTTAGGCTTTATAAAAAAATAGGCAGTCAAAATTTGCGCAATGAACAATTAACATACTTATCAGGACAATGAATTATTTATTTAACATACGTATTCCAAACAAAAATGCACATATTTAGATTGATGCAAACACAAAAGTAGACAAACAGTTATCTTTGCATTTTCATTTACTCTGTTTCCCATAGTTAGCTTCATAATATATTATAAACACTTTTTCCAAATTTTCAATAGAAAAGTTGCAAGTTTTGTTACTGAGAATTAATTTATATGAAGAGAAAGAGCATTCCACATCTGCTGAAGATAATGGACAGTATTTCAACCTTGGAAGAAGATGAACTGGGAATTCACTTTTAGTTTTGCTCTTTTCAAAATATCAGCCACAACAAACAAGGACTTTAATCCAGTAAACACTGTATCCAATTTTTTCCTCACTTTTTCTGTAGCGGTGCCTTGTGTATCACAAAGTTTCTGCTTTGCTCTGTTGAGGAGATCAATTCATTCATATATAGGTTTCCCACTACTTTCAAGAGCAGTAATAGATAGTATCTGCAATGAACGTGAAATGAGACTTGATGTACACCAAGTCGTTCTGAACATACATGTCATTCAAAATTTTCTTGGCTTTAGTTATGTAAACTGCATTGTCTGCTAAAGTGGCCAGAAGTTTCTTTATATCAGAGAAATGTTCACTGTAGTAGTTAACAGTCTTCAGCCAAGTTCCCCAACAAGTGAGAACAGGTTCTGGAGGATCTGCCAAGCTTCTGGGAGCATTTGCCAAAAAGCTTGCACTCTTGATGGGGCTTTAATGAACACTTTCTTGACTGAGGTGATGAGTTTATTCACTTTCTCATATTCTACTCTGATTTGCTCTACTGCTCGATTGAGACCATGGGCCAAGCATGTCACATGGACAAGAGCAGGAAAAAAAATTTTAAATGTTTTCATGGCAGGAGCCATGTATGAAGCAGCATCTGTTATGGCTACTAGAACTTTGTCTTCATCAGGATGAATCATCTTTAGCCCATTGTTCACAAAATGAGCCACTGTTTCATAATTTTAGTCAACTGTTTCATGTAGATGAGGTGAGCTTGTAAGGAACTGAGTCCAAACGTGATTTTTATTTTATTATTATTTCCGTTTTATTATCTTTGTTTGGGGCTTATGTTTATTTAGGACGAAGGTTCCCCACCACTCTCTTGTTAGTAATGAAAAATGAAGATAAAACAACTCACGGAGAAATAAGCGCCATAGGAAACATCTTGCGCACTTGCGCTGCCCGGCGGAAGTAACAGTCCGCAGAAAAAAAAAATGGAGGGGGGAGTCCCCACAATCACTAGTAGAGAAATACTTGATAAACCGTCTTAAACATCCCAGAAAATTATGATAAATATTTTGTAAACGGTTTATAAGCTTTGTCGGAAACTTAAAGCTGCCAGAAAAGAAAGTTAATGTTAGCAACTAAGTATGTAAATAAGGGGAGTAACCCAGCTCAAGTGTGACGTCACCTCACAGTATAAAACCCGTACGTTAACCGAAGAAGGAGAGGTGAATTTCAAATCGAGGTGACTGTGAGAGCGAGGTAGATTTGAAAGCAAAGTATTTTCTGATAGAAGTCCAGATTGATAATTGGACGATCCAAAGTGCTAAAGAGGAGTTCGATTGACGATTTGACGATATCGAAAGTATTGAGGAAATAATTTTCTTGGTATAGTGAGGTGACGGATAGACGTTTAATTAGTAAGAGATTTTGTTCATAGTTTCTAAGTATTTGATTTGTCGAAATTCAAAGGGGAATTACTATTAAGTTAAGCTAAGTAGCTGAGTTTATTGTCGGGTTGACTTGTTGATTTTCGTTAATAAATTTGGTTTGGATTATTGATATTTGTACGTAGTACATTCTAGTTGCTAATTAAATATATTTGAACTTTTGATCTGACTTGATATTTATTGTTATTATTACTAATTTTTCGATGCACGCTTAAAAGCCCAGGCCTGGCAAACTAATCTCGAATCCGCGTAAAGTACCCGTTAGGTTAACGGAAGTTTCACCGACCGTAATTATAGTCGGTTTCCTAAGATACTAAAATTAAGTACTTTACAAGCTGTGGAGGGTTTATCAGGATCAAGCTTTCCAACAATCAACGTAGTGCCCAAGACTGTCTGTTGTTTCATCAACAGAGAACCACAAGTAAGAGTCCTTAAGATAGTCTCTTATCTTGGAAGTAACATTTTTGTATGCAGGTTTCACATAATTCTTTCGAAGTGTTGACTCTGAAGGGATTTTCTAGTGGCAGTATTTTTCCAAGAAATTTCTGAAATGAGTGTTCTCCAAAGTTTTAAATGGAATATTTACTGCTATAATAGCATGACACAAATCAGCACTAAACTTATTTTTTTTCAATGAAGGCTCTGAAGTCTGCATCAAGAGTGTCTGTTTCATTTTATATTTTCGTTTAATGTTTGATTTGTGCAGAGCACCTTGTGCATGTTGCCTGAGGTGGTATTTCTTTTTCACTAGACAAATACAAAAAATATTAAATTTTACTATTTGTTGTTATTGGTTGTTTTAAAGTACTTTATATTTTATATATATTAACATTATACAGTACATACAATATGTAATTCACAGTAATATTTTAATGTATGAAAATAATTTTTTTACTGATTTCTTTATTACAGACTTGACTTGGAATAATCTTGCCATCTGATGTGTAATGGGGGATATTCTTGAAGCCATTGTCGAATTAATGAAGCTTTAGATCAGTGATTCTCAAACTTTTTCGATCCACCACTCCCTTTGTCTATAAAGTTATACCCAACGCCCCCTAACCCATTTTCTCTTGTGTGAGAAAGGATTGGATATATTCTTAGGAAAACTTTTCTATGAATCTCACACTTTGTGCCCTTACTGTAAGCTAAGAACAATGAAGTTGTCAGGTTGTCGATCGATTGCGCAGCTCATGACGTTGCTCATCCGTGACGTCAGAGCGTGCTACCTGTCATTAAAGGCGTTCCAGGTGGACTGGTCTGATTTCATGCAATAGGGACGCAGAAATCGATTAGAGGGACGCGTTATAGCACCATCGGTTGATAATAGTAATCGCTTATCGCTTTTCTAATGCTTAGCATCGGACGTTTTTATTTTAAAATCGTAACTTCGCTTGCAACTGATTATCAGAAATTATGATTGAATCTGTTATTTTCATACTTTTCTTTTTTTATTACCCTTTATTTACCTTTATTTCTCTGTAATTAAAGACGATGCAGTTTTAAAATAAACAGATCAGGTTTCATTTCCCAATAGATTATCTCTATTGACATCAGTTTCTTTGTAATAGGAGAGGAAGAGATCGTGTGTCTATTCCCAGTGTTAAGTGTTTATTGCTTTTGCGGTAATTTGAGTAGAGGGGAGAAGTCACTTAATGAACCGCCAAGTGTTTTATTACTGTTTAAATAACTGTTCCCCACTTGTTATTCTTAGTAATTAGAGAGGGTATATTGTCTGTCAAGGTTGGTTAAAGTTTATTACTTTCACAACAGGATGTCAAGTGAGCTGCCTCCCACTCCCCGCCGTCAATGACAACAACGCGCTAAGTGTTTTATTACTATGTAAACAAAAACTTTTTTCTCTGTCAGAAGTGGGTCAGATGTCAAGGTTAAGTGTGCAACGTTTTTATGACTTCTTAGAAAAACACAGAGATTAGAAATGACTATTTACATTTATTATTAACTTTAAGAATTTACAGAATAATATTTATACAGTAATATTTACAAAAAATAAACATTGCAGATGGAGGGGAGAGGGTCAGTACCTCGTCCACATTCCGACTTTATTAACGACCTGATTCAGTTGTTCAGGCATACTTGCCACAAGCTTTTGGCAATGTATGCCTGAACGAAGCTCCTCCCGACGACCTCTGACAATTTGCCAGAGTTGGTCAGGAGTTGCCGCCTGAATGGGGCTGTCAGAGAGCTTAGCCCATATGTGTTCTATAAGATTTAAATCTGCCCCTCTCCCTGGCCATTTGATGTCTATTAGATACTGCTGATCACGCAGCCATTCTTGAGTTTTGCGGGCCGTGTGGACTGGGGAGCGGTCATGGACAAACCAACATGGTGTGTTGCCAAACATCGCTCTAGCAGATGGCACCAGCACATCTTGTAATATTTCTAGATATTGTTTTGTGTCCAGATGGCCATCAATCCTGACCAACTCCCCAGGTCCTGCAGTCATCCATTTCCAGATTGCTGCAAACAGAAGACGTCAAATCAAGTTGTGATTTATAACTTGAACGGAAACACGAAATGTAAAAACTCATCTATCAAGAAGCGACCGCTTTGTTGGGTGCGCCACACGTATTCCGAGTTAAAACGTGTTGATGGTGGTTGGCGCACTCAAACAGGTTCACTTTTTTCGGAACAAAATATTTTGTTGTCGGTAAAAATGACTGCCAACCAGTCGGCCACGGTCCACCGACTGTAGGCCTGGGCAAAGCCCAACCTATCGAACTGGTTTCGGACTGTCAGCAGCTGTTTCTTGGCAGCCCTCCTCCCATGAAGGTTGAATTGTCGCAATTTATTAATAAAACAAATATATATATTATCCTGTTTACTACATTTCTGTATATGCAAGAACGTGTTAACACATAACACACTGGCGATTCATTATATCGATACAAATATATTTTGATGGAAGTTTCAGTATTATACTACAAATGTTACATACCTTCGTTTCACTGTCTCTGTATAAACGTTTAAATTAAGTTCCCTTCGAAGTGCGGAAGCAGTTCTAAATGGGTTTGCCTCACGGCATCTTTTCAGGGGAGCGTCCTCTTCATCTGTGGTTTTTCTCACGTGGCCCGGCGCCTTTCCCGGCGACACAGAACCTGTGTCCCGATGTAATTTTATTATTCTAGATACAGCTCTAGTCGATACGTCAAACATTGCAGCAATCTCTTTGTGCGTTACACCTTCTTGATAGTGTTTGATGATTAATAATCGAATATCTTTGGAAATTGCCTTAGGCATGTTGTTTCGATAATATTTAGGACTTCAGCAAACGACTTTATATAAAATACTTTTGCTTCCTTTGCCACTTTATGCAAATGAGCCAATGATGAGATCTCATTTGCATAAAGATTTGTATTAGCCCCTATTGCAGGGGCTCATTTGCATAAAGATTTGTATTCACAATGCGTTTATTTTGTTTTAATGTTGAAAATAGTTCCTGAATGGCATCTCACCCTGATAAACAACATTACAGAGACAACTTTAACGCCTGCAATGATGGCTTTCCCGTAGAAATTCTGTGTGATGCGAGGGAAGCTGCCATTCGTAGGTCAGGTCACATTAGCTTAAAAACTAATTAAAAACATTAAACATGACAACATAAAAGGAGAATAAATTAAATGATATAAAAATAGTTTTTACGTAAGTAGTATACATTGTTCTTAGCTGTACATTGTTCTCAACATCTGGAAACCATTAAGCGCAATGTTTCCTCTTATTCGTTTAACAGAGGAAAGGGAATTGCTGTTGGTGACCCCAACTTCTGCCTTTGGTCACCGTTCAGTACCCTGCCTCCAGCGCCCCCTGGATTTACTCATCGCCCACAAGGGGGCGTTATCACCCACTTTGAGAAACGCTGCTTTAGATGTTTTAACTTTTGGCATTTTCACTACAATTTTATTTACAAGTGAATACTTCAAAGACAAAAATGAAACTGATCTGCAGTAGACTGTCAGGCTGTTATTCTGGCAGAAGTTGGGATTTTATGACTTGGTGATAAAAGACTAGGTGTGGTTAATTGCTGTTTTTGGAGGGTATGATGGAGGGAGAATTTGTAAGATTTTAACAACTTTGGAATGTAAGCAATACAGTATGTTAAGAATCAAAGTAAACCTTTGTGGAAAATGAAACAAAAATTAAAAACTTTTTTAAAATATGAAAACAGACTAAAGTTTGTGTTTTATGCAAAAAGAGGCAGTAAAGTCAAATTAGGCATTTTTTAGACATTATAAAATACCATTATTTCAGTCTAAATGTTCATAAAAAGTGTTAATACAAAATGTACACTCTGTATTTTTTGCTTTCTATGATCCGGTGTGGGGGTACTTAACTCATGTTTTTAATACAAAATCTTGGCCATGTATATGTCAAGGGAAAAAAATAGGCATTTGCCTAAAATCTGCTGTCTAGTAGTGATGATAATTTTGTTTTATCATAGTTAAAATTTAAGGTATAAAATAAATAAAAGCAATGGGATTGGTTATTATAACTTTTAAAAATATAAACTGTCTAAAAAAATACTTAAAATTTTTTAAAATTGATGAGTTTAAAATTACTCTGTTTTACCGGACTTCGAAGGAACATCAAACACCCAAGTGGAAAGAATTGAAGTTAACAATTACTCTTTATTAAACTTTTTTTTTCACCATATGCGTTTCACTTTACAGCCTCATCAGTGTTTATTTTGTTTAACATCATCAGTGCTTTTATATTCTATTAACACTTCCCACCATGCATCTATGCTGACTCCCGTATTCAAATTAATGGTATTTGCATAATTATTAATACAATAATGTTCCACAATACATCTTATAAAGATTGTATGCTACTACACCGGATTGAACTAAAAACTTACTTTAAGCCTGTTACCGGTGTACTTCACTAAAAAAAACCGTTACGAACGTTTTCGAACTATTAAGTTCTTCTTCAGGTAACTGACGACAGTTAATCGAATGCAATTCGAATAAAATCCTACTGGAATACGATTCCGAATTCTATCGCTTGGATCGGTGACGTCATCCAGGCATGCGCTCCTTTACCGGCTGTGTGCTATCTCAAGTTCTTGTTTAAGAGTGCTTGCCATGCAGTTGACAGGGCTATTTCGTCTTTGTTGTTGATGCAGTTATCTTCTCTGAGAGTAGCCATATCTCTGAGAGTATACATCTTATAACTACATTTTCTATTTTATACAATATTTTTATATTATCATGGTCAATAATATTTTTATATTATCGCGGGTAAAACAGAGTAATTTTTAACTCGTCAGTTTTAAAGAATTTTAAGTATTTTTTAGACTGTTTATATTTTTAATAGTTAAAATTTAGTTTGCATTGATATGCCCAGTTATGATATTTGGCCAGAATGGACTCTGCCTTACTCTCAACAGTTTTGGATTCTATATCAGTCACTGCCACTAGATCAGTGTTACTCAACCTTTTTTTTTCCTCGGGCCACATACACATGATAGCTATTGCACGCAGGCTGCAACATAACGATAATAATAAAAAACTTTTATAATTTTTCACTCACTCTAGAAATTTAGTCTGACTGTTGATATTGCAAACATTTTTTCACAATTTCATTTAAATTAGGCTTGTAATTGCTGCATGCTACTCATAAAACGGCATCCAGGTGTGAATCAGTAAGTTGATTTCTATATATATGTTCTTTGCATATTTTCTTTTTTTAGTATGACGTTTCATGCAGATACATTGATTCGAACAACGTAAATTTTGAGCACATTTTTTTACAGATAGGATAAAAGGAACTTAGCAGTGTGGGCGAAGTGACTGAATTTATTTTTTGCCGCAAAAATTTCAAAATTTATATTTTGACTGCATTATTTACGGGTCATGTCTGGACCACTCACAATAGCTTAGCCGGCCGCATGCGGCCCGCAGGCTGCAGGTTGAGTATCATGGCACTAGATCATCAGCAAAGGCAAAACACTGCTGGTCATTGAAATTGCTAGACAAGGAAGGAAAGCAAATAGCAGAATTACGTTTATTGTACACATACAGTATAATAGGAGGAAGACGTAATTAAATTGACAAATAATCTTGAGATAAGGAGCACCCAGCATGTTGTACCTTTCATGCAAATTTTGCATTTGTTGCTTACTGCCTTTATGGTGTACGAGTTTTAATGGCCAGCAGTGTAGATTTGCTTCTGGATGATAGTGTGATCTTAAAGATGGTTGTTTTCTTTAGTTTTCTTTTTGCTTTTATTTCACCACTACTTAAGCATTGGCAATTACATTTTAAAACTTTGTCTGCTCCAAGAATCTTTCTGCCATAGTCTCATGTAAAATGACATTTTCTGTTGTTCCCCAGCAGAGGATGTTTCCTCTATTTATTTATTTTTTCTAGCCCACTAGCCTCCCCACAGAGGACTTAATACTTGGGAATTCTGACCCTTCGATTGTCCTGATTGAATTACATAATATTCGTAACCTGCAAAAACATGTGACACAAGTGATATTTACTTATTCAACACAATGAAGTGTAATTTTTACATGACACTAGGCTTATGCCCCTTTTCTGCCAGCTATATATATTCAATTATAAAATACAGTAATTTACAAAATTATATCAAACAATAATTATTCTACGAGAAGTGTACTTTTTGCTTCTTATGAAGGTGTTGAGCATCTTAAAAGAATTATGGAACACTAAAATACATTTTAAAAGATTGTGTGTGCATGCTTAGGTTTGACTCCTCAACAACACTTTTACACTACATCTTTTTACTCTCAAACTCAATTTTCTTTTTGGAGAGAGTGATAATCTCAAAAAATTATTAAATTTATACAAGGCCTTTGCCTCAAGGGCCAGATTGAACTTAAATACATTTGCAGCAGACCATGTGAATATGGAAATTAAAAAATCTCATTATGGCTAAGGTAGCATTGAATTTTATTTTTTACGGTTAATTACAGATACACTAATACTAAACAAACATGGCTAAATTATACATAATTAGAAAATTGTTTTATGCAACTTTTAATGGGAATGATGGAACTGTGTTTTTTGTTGAAGAATTTCTTTAAAGTTGGGATTAAAATCTGAAACACCAATTATAAACAATGATTGCAAATGATCATCTGATAAATTTGCCCTGTACTTTGATTTCAGATACTTTATCCTGGAAAAAGTTTGTTTGCACATATAGATAGTCCCAAACATAGATATATATTTACAAGCAAATTGCTTTAAATTTGGAATGTCTTACTTTTCCATGAAAAAGAATTCACATTTATTGTTGAACAAAAAAATGAACATTTATATACTGTATAGTAGTTGTCATCACAAACCAGAATAACCAGACAAACTGTGAATCCTATCAAGAATTTCTTGTTACTACAATCATTTCCATGTATAACAATCTATGGTACATATACCGATCCCAATATTTATGAACACAAAGCTAGATTTATTCATTGACAGTAATGTTATTATCTTCTGGAACATCACCATAACAATCCAAACCCTGAATTTCCTGGTGAATTTCTTGTGACTCCATTTCTTTCAGAATTATTGGCCCAAATCTCTCATGTCTAGCAATAGCATCATCCTTAAATGAGTACTTCTTGTCAAGGTAGCCTGTTTGTAGTGCATTTGCAATGCAACTGTCAATGATTTTCTCCCACGAATTTTTCACTCAAGTTACAACCTCTTGCAGTTTAAGTTTCACAAAGTTTTTATGCTGATTTCTCTCCATTCTATTTTCAATGTAGTCATTAATTTCCATGTGCAAATTGTCCTTGAATGGCTTGTTTATTGCAATATCAAGAGTTTGGAGATAGGCTGTCATTCCTGCGGGAATCATTATTTCATCTATTTTTCTTTCATGAACAAATTTCTTCATGTCTTTAGCGTGGTATGTGCTGGCTGCATCCCTGACTAGCAGACTTCTTTGGCTTTTTCGCATAACAAGCGGCAGTATTAAATTGACCCACTGTGTGACCCAGACCTTTTCAGTTTCAAGAATAAAAATACCTGAAACATGATCAATCTTATCCTTCTTGCCCTTAGAAATTATCAAAGGTGGGACTTTAGTGCCATCCAGACGAATTGCCAAAATACAGGTAACATGTGCACTTTCATAAGCAGTGGAGGGAATATACACTGAGGAGGCACCCTGCTGATCAATTGTTGTTTGAATGCTTGGCCCATAAACACTGCAGTTTCATCCATAGCAATCATGTTGGAAAGATTGTATTTAGAGAAGTCACTGTCAACAATAAAGGACTTGAATGCTAATGCACCTTTAATAATTTCAGCATCTTTCAGCCTAAACATGTAAAGTACTATTTTTAGTATCTTAGGAAACCGACACTAACTGCGGCTGGTAAAACTTCCGTTAACCTAATGGGTACTTTACGTGGATTCGAGATTAGTTTGCCAGGCCTGGGCTTTTACGCATGCACTAAAAAAATTAGTAAGAATAGCAACAAATATCAAGTCAAAGCAAAAAAAGTTTCAAATATATTTAATTAGTAAATAGAATTTACTATGTACAGTCCCGACCAAAATGGTTGACTATTAGTCGATCGGTCGCGCAGCTCTGGAAATTGATCATTTGTTACGCCAGGACGTTCTATCTCTTAGCAAAGGCGTTTCAGGTGGACTGATCCGATTTGAGCCGTAATAGGGGTGAGGAAATCGAGCCGGAGGGACTTAAGCGTGCAGTCAAGCGCGCTGCAGGTTGACAAGACTAATCGCTCATCGCTTGCCTAACACTGCGTGTGTAACATTGGTTGTTTTTCTTTTAAAATTGTAAATTTTCCGCCACTGATTGTCAGAAATATGATTTTATCTGTTATCTTTATACTTTTCTTTCTGTATAATGTTTTATTTACGTTTATTTTCCTGTAATTTGAGACGATACAGCTTTAAAATAAACAGATCAGGTCTCACTTGCCAATAGATTATCTCAACTTTCACCGATTGTCGTCGGTTCCTTTGTAATCGGAGAGGAATAGGACTCTGTGACAATTTCCACTGTTAAGTGTTAATTGTTTTTGCGGTAATCTGAGTAGAGGGAGAAGTTACTTAATAAACCGCCAAGTGTTTTATTACTGTTTAAACAACTGCTCCCCAGTTGTTATTTTTAGTAATTGAAGAGGGGTAGATCGTGTGTCAAGGTCAGTGAAAGTTTATTACTTTCGCAACAGAGTGTCATCTGAGCTGCCACCCACTCCCCACCCTAAATGACAACAACGCGCTAAGTGTTTTTGGGACTTATTAGAATTAGAAAAACACAAATTAGAAATGAGTAAATACATTTATTAACTTTATTTACAAACATTTCGTTAACAGAACATAACGAATCAAAATGTTGCTTAATTGCTAACAGAACATAGCAATTACACGTAACAAAACAAATCTGTGTTAGCTCCCGCTAAGAAAAAAAAAAAGGAAAAAAAAAACGCAGATGGAGGGGAGAGGTTTAGAACCTCGACCACAATCCAACTCTTTCAACGACCTCATTCACTCGCTCAGGCATGCTTTCCACAAGAGTGTGACAAAACGTGCCCTTGCGAAGCCTCTCCCAACGAACAGAGGCGATGTCCCAAAGTTCGTTGGGATTGGCTGCCTGAATGGAGCCCTTGGTGAGTTTCGCCCAAAGATGTTCAATTGGGTTGAGGTCCGCCCCTCTCCCCGGCCATCCCATATCCACTACTTGTGGATGTTCGTCTATCCACCGCCTAACGATGCGTGATGTATGCACCGGGGAGCGGTCGTGAACAAAAAAAAAACGGTCATTACCGTAGACGGCCCTCACCGTCGGCAGTAATACTTGATCTAAGATCTCGACATACTGCACGGCGGTGAGATGTCCGTCTATGCGAACCAACTCCCCGGGACCCGCATCGCTCATCCATCCCCAGACACCTGTAAACAGAAAAAGCAGATAAGTTGTCATGTTCAAAGAGATAATGACATATATACACGAAAACACATTAAAAACACTCACCTAACGAAAAACGCCCGCTTCTTTGGGTGCGCCACACGTATTTCGGATCATGTCGAGCACCTGATGGGCGACGCACCAAAATTGGCCCACTGCTGCACGAGCAGAATACCTTCTCATCGGAAAATATTACTTTTGACCAATCTGCCGTGGTCCATTGTGAAAATTGTTGGGCGAACCCAACCCTGTCCATTTGATTGCCTATGCTTAAGGCTTGTTTCTTGGCAGCTATTCTGCCGAAGAGGTTTGCTTCTCGCAACCTATGAATAAAATAAAAATATGTATTATCCTGCTTCCTACATTTCTGTATATGCAAGAGAATGTTAATAGAAATGTCTGTCGGTTCATCTTATCGATAGAAATATATTTCATTGCAAGGTTGGAATATTATACTACAAATTATACTACAAATGTTACTAACCTTCGCTTTACTGTATTTATTGACACGTTCAGGTTCACTCGGGACTTGAGGGTTGACGCCGTGGCGAACGGATCCGCCTGGCTTTCGCCTTGAGTTGCTCGTCTTGAGCGGAGGTTGTCAGGCGCGGTCGGCCAGATGAGTGTCCAGGCGACACTGACTCAGTTTCTCTGTACAATTTTAAGATGCGCGACACGCTTCTTGGAGAAATACGCAGGCATTCGGCTATTTCAGATATTGACTTCCCATCCTCTTGATGGCTGATCACCAGTTGACGAATTTCGTTTACTATAGGCTTCGGCATGGCGAAAGTATTAATCCCGCACTTCAGCAAAGGCTTTATATACTATCGCTTCCCTCGGCAATTGTATTTAATTTCAGGGTAACAGACATAAATAATATAGAGAAAAAAATCTGTCATTATTTACTGTGTATGTCTCCTTCTAATTACTGCAGGTCTTCACCTCGAATTTTCTGATAAATGCAACACATTATGCAAATGAGTGCTCATTTGCATAATGTATCGAAGGAAAAAAGGCAAGTTTAGAAGAAAAATTCAGAAGGAAAAACTGATGAGGAGGGATGTGGAAAAATGTATAGCTTTTGATTATTGAAATAAATATTCATTAGAAATTTTAAAAAGTGTGTATATTTATTTTGTTTGAATATGTCGAAAATGGTTCCTGAATGGCATCTTTCCCGGATAAACAACTTTAGAGGCAACTTTACGTGTGCAATGATGGCTTTCCCATAGAAATTCTATGTGATGCGTATGAAACTGCCGTTCGTAGATTAGGTCAAAAAAGCTTAAAAAATAATTAAAAACATAAAAAGAAAATAATGTTTTAAAAATATTTTTTACATAATTACAAGTAGTATAGAATTAAACAAATGAAATATAATGTGATATGTGAATATTTACAAAGTATAAAAGTTCAATTCGAATATAATATGAATATATAATCGATAAAATGAAAACATAATTGAATACAAAAAGATCTGTTTATAAACTGGCAATATATTTTATTAATATATATATATAATGACAAAGAAGAGATATGCAAACATTTTTGCAAACATAAACTCTGTATAATCAATAAATATTTTATAAAACAACAAAATGTGCATTGCAATTTTAATTCGTAACTTTATACAAGTGTATTATAAAACGCGCGGATTTAAAACATGATAAAAACAATTTTATAACCGAAGCGGAAATAAATTATAAGAAAAGTATTCAAAATAAAGAGTTCTGACAAAATGATAGTTAAATATCAAGGACAACATTCTGTTCAATACTATTAAACAGTAACCTTGACATTTGATTCACTTCTGACAGGGAAAGGAGCAGTTGTTTAAACAGTAATAAAACACTTGGCGGTTTATTAAGTAACTTCTCCTCTCTACTCAGATTACCGCAAAAACAATTAACACTTAACAGTGGAAATTGTCACAGAGTCCTATTCCTCTCCGATTACAAAGGAACCGACGACAATCGGTGAAAGTTGAGATAATCTATTGGCAAGTGAGACCTGATCTGTTTATTTTAAAGCTGTATCGTCTCAAATTACAGGAAAATAAACGTAAATAAAACATTATACAGAAAGAAAAGTATAAAGATAACAGATAAAATCATATTTCTGACAATCAGTGGCGGAAAATTTACAATTTTAAAAGAAAAACGGCCAATGTTACACACGCAGTGTTAGGCAAGCGATGAGCGATTAGTCTTGTCAACCTGCAGCGCGCTTGACTGCACGCTTAAGTCCCTCCGGCTCGATTTCCTCACCCCTATTACGGCTCAAATCGGATCAGTCCACCTGAAACGCCTTTGCTAAGAGATAGAACGTCCTGGCGTAACAAATGATCAATTTCCAGAGCTGCGCGACCGATCGACTAATAGTCAACCATTTTATAAGCTTTAATTTTCCAACAAAAGCTTATAAATTGTTTACAAAGTATTTAGCACAATTTTCTGGGATGTTATGATGGTTTAGTAAGTATTTCTTTACTAGTGAGTGTGGGGATTCCCCCCCTCCATTTTTTTCTCTGCAGACTGTTCATTTCCGCTGGGCAGCGCAGGTGCGCGAGATTTTTTTTCCTACGGCGCTCGTTCCTTCGTGAGTTGGTTTATCTTTTTTTTTTCGTTACTAATAAGAGAGTGGTGGAGAACCTTTGTCCTAAATAAACATAAGCCCCAAACAAAATATAATAAAATGAAAAAATAATAATAAAAATAAAAATAACGCTCAGACTCAGTTCCTTACAAACAGTGTTGTGGATCTTCTTAAAGACAGTTCACTTTGCTGCTGGAAACTATTTAGCCAGTGTTGTGATGCTTTAAATTTTTTGGGGGCTATTTCAAACTGTGGTTTCTTTGATGTGGATTCCTGTCTGTGGTGAGGGGACCTCCCAGAGATGGTTTAGTAACCCTTCTTTACCATCCCTGGGATCTGAACGCCTACCCACGTGTTTGCCGTGCGTGGTGTCTCGTATGCCGGAAAGGGGGATCCTGGTAGTTGAGGGGCAATATATTGTCTCCAACGCACTGCTTTGGCTCCTGCTTCGGATAAACAGGAGGCTCAAATCAGGCTCTGTTTGAGTCAATCGGCTGGTCGTTGAGTCATTGTTGACCTCGGCTTGGAGTCAACTGATCGATGCAGACCGGGCGGACACGTCAGACAAGGTGTGCTTTTTTTGACTGCATTGTGAGGGTATAGCTCTTGGGAAACCCTGGTGTGACGGTCTATGGGAGTCTCTCATGTGACGGCATCCCCTGTTGGGCCCCATGGTGGGTGGTGTCACTAGGAGCTGAATATGAACTCTTAAATATGGATTTCAAACACCCAAACAATTCAATTCAATTTCAATTATTTTATTAATGCATAAAAAATTCATGTCCAGCATTGCTAGGCATAACTGGACATGGGTTACAGAAAATAGAATGCAAATAGACAATTTCTTATAATTAAGTAAACGTGGGCAATATATGGACTTTGAAGTGGATACAGTAAGCAATGGGCAATTAGTGAATACAATGCAATAGTACTTATGATACATGGCATTTACAAAGGAACAAAACGTGTCAGTATAGCCGTAGAATAGGCAAATACAGTTGTAGAATGATTAAGCATATATGAAGTAACAATTAATTGTTGATATTTGAGCAACAGTACATGTACAATGGAAAGCATATAATATACAATGAATAAATGATGGAAACAGAATACAAAGAATAAAAAACACAGTACTGGTAGATACGACAATAAATGTAGCAGCATTAGCAGGAAGGGAGGCTGTACAGTATATACAAACTGAAATACATATTACCTAGAAGTTGAGTTACTAGTGGGGACGTTAATCCTCCTGTTGTATTGGTATCTGAGTTGTACAAATTGATTGAAGGTGTCCATATCGTTTATCAGGTCACTCAAAAACTCGTGATTATTATTTGGCCAGTGGCCATGCTTGCGGTTGATGAGGATGCGAAGCTGTGATCTCTCAGGCTCCAGCATGACACAGTCTAGAATGTAATGGAGGCTGCCATCCTGCTTAT
Organism: Centruroides vittatus; assembly: GCF_030686945.1. Classification (NCBI taxonomy): domain Eukaryota; kingdom Metazoa; phylum Arthropoda; class Arachnida; order Scorpiones; family Buthidae; genus Centruroides; species Centruroides vittatus. The sequence goes on from NW_027121205.1 coordinate 94,949, forward strand.
TACAAATAGGGCAGAGGCCACTGTTTTGTGGGTTGACGAAACGCTTAAGGTACGAGTGAAAGCGGCCGTGGTTGGTCAGAAATTGCGTGAGCTGAAAGTTGGGTGTGATCCATCTATAAGAGTATATTGCAGAAATATCCGGAAAAAATTTATATGTAATATTTTGATTTAAGTCCCAGTCGTTTTGCCAGTTTGTGTGAAGATCGGTCCATAGTAGCTTTTTGATGGTATGTAAGTTAAATTTACTGTAGTCGATTGGTAAGGTATCGTCAGTGGTCGCAGATTTGGCCAGGGCATCTGCTTGCTCGTTCCCGGTGTTGCCCTGGTGGGCTTGTACCCAGGTAATACTAATAGAGTTATCAGTGTATTTGACGGCCTCGTGGATTTCTTGTGCGATGGGGTGGAGATTCTTGCGACGAAGGAGGGAAATAGCAGAGTTACTGTCCGAATGGAGTGTGACGTTCAGGTTATGGTAGTTCGTGGTGCACCACTTGATGGCCAACTTGATGGCAAGCAGCTCTGACTGGAAGACAGAGCAGCTGCCATGCAAGCGGGCTCTGTGATGAAAGATTTCCATCTTGTTCTGATAGGCGACAAAGCTTCAGCCTACATTATTATCACTTTTTGACCCATCAGTATAGATGTTTATTGAAGGCTCAGAATGAGAGTTGTGGGAGAGGTTAGTTAACTCGTTCGGGTAAGGTGATTTACAAAAGTCAATAGGACACTCGAGCATGTCGGCTTGAATTATACCTGTACTGGTGACGATGTTGTTGCCCCACTTGATGTTCCATGTGTCGCTGAATAGCTTGATGACTTTGTCAATCGGAGGCTTTTTACATACTACTTGAAGGCTGGCATTAGGGGTGGTACGGTATGCCTTTGCGATGTGAAGCAGGGCTGTCCGCTGGGCGGAGATGAGCCTTCGACGTGGGTGGGATTTGGCAGCAGCCTCTCCCCAGGTGCCGCATCCATAAGTGATGATAGGGACGAAAATTGAGTCGTAAATTATACTCATAGCTTCTGAGTTTAGGCCCCAGCTATTTTTGGCCATTCTGGTAAAGGAGTAGAAAATGAGGCTGACCCTGTCGCAGATATACTTGATGTGCTGCTCCCAGGAGAGATGGTAATCTAGTGTGACTCCCAGATATTCTAGGGTTTTCTCAATTTTAATTGAGTGCCCATCCATTTTGATGGTTGGAGTCCTTTTGTAGAGATTGGGCTTGCGAGGATTGGTGAAAATAATACCCTCAGTGTTATGGGGGTTGAAATGTAATTTGTGGCGAATGCCCCAATGATGGATGTTATAGAGGATACTAGAGGCCTTCCTTTTAAGATCTGCTTTGGACGAGCCGCCTACCAAGACCATTACATTGTCCGCATAGACGGTTAGGGAATCCTGACCAAATGTAGAGTTAAGAAAGTCATTAAACGTGATATTCCATAGCAGGGGGCTGCAGACAGAGCCCTGCGGGCAACCCCTGACAACGGTTTTTTGGTGAGAGAGATTGCCGATATTGAGAATAGCTTTTTTGTTGTTTAAGTAGTGGTAGATAAGATTGAAGAGGTTGGTGGGGCAGGCTAAGTTGTTGAGCCCCTTGAGGATCAAGGGCCACCAGACGCTGTCAAAGGCCTTCTCGATGTCTAGGCTTATGCCTAAGACATATTTGTACTGGTTGAGGAGTTGACGAATATTGGTGGTGACATTATGGATTGCGTCAGTAGAAGACCTTTGGTGTCTGAAGCCAAATTGTGCCCCGTGGAGCCTATCCGTGGCTTCCACGTGCCAAGTTAGCCTTGTGGTAATTAACTTTTCTAACACCTTACCCAAAATGGGAAGGAGCGAAATCGGCCTGCACGTGGACGAGCCAGGTTTGGGAATAGGAACCAGCTTGGCTACCTTTCAGGCTTTCGGGAAAATGCCATGCTGCAGGCAGATGTTGTAGATATGCAGCAGTTAAGTAGGGAACGAGTCCCAGAGCTTTTTCACAAGTTTTGCTGAGATGCCATCAATGCCAGGAGCTTTAGTAGCAGGAAGCTCACTGATTATCTTATCTATTTCATGCTGTTCGAAAGGAGTGGTGTTTGGATTGATCATATTATGGTAGTCTGCTTTTCTGATATCTTGTTTCCATGTGTCATCATCCGCAGGGTTGTCATCGAGGCAGAAGGTGTTTATTTTTTCTTCATGACGTCTGTTAAATTATCATTATTACTAGTTTCAAGGATGTGGCTTCTTTTTAGCTTGCCCGTGCAGAGCTTTGTTATATAGCCCCAGGGGTTGCTGGAGGCCTTTGTACAGTAGCTCCTGCAAGAGGTGATCTTTGCATTTTTTATTTTTTGCTTATAAATCTTCTGGTTCTGTAGGTATTGTTCTTTGAGGTGGCTGCGTTCTGGTTCGTTTCTACAATATTGATATTTCTTTCGGAGGTGTCGAACACTTTTGCGCATATCGGAGAGCTTTGCATTCCACCAGGGGACAGCCCTGTGGTGACGAGAGGTACGAGGAATGAATAGATTGCAGGCGATGTTAATGTTTTCAATAGAGCTGTCAAGAAAATTACTGGCGTCATCGAAGTCACTGGTGTTGTAAGTGGTGAGTTTTGTCCGAAGGAGGCTGGTGAGGTCATCCCAATCCGTACGTGATAAATTATAACGTAGTGGAAGGTCGGTGTTACCAGTGGTACTTACGTTATTTATTGTAAAGTGGAGGTAGGCATGTTCACTGAGTGAATCCTCCTGTAGGACCCTTCAGCTCGTGACGAGATTAGAGCACTGAAATGAGGCAGCAGTAATGTCGATCTAGCTGTGGCCCCTAGAACTGTAGAATGTTGGTGGGGAATGTGGATCATTTATGAGAATTCAGTTATTGGTGGCAAGAAAATCACCTAAGGCAGTCCCTCTGTCATCCAGATGCTCGCCCCCCAGGCGGGGGAGTGTGAATTGAAATCACCAACAAGGAGAAGGTTGTTGTACTGAAAGTTGTTGATAGTGTCTCGGAGATGGTCCAGGAAGCTGTTAATATTGTTATTGTAGGGACAGTAGACATTAATGATAATGAAGGTGCTGTTATTAATATTTGTCTCAATGCACACAATGTGCTCATTGCTGTGCTGGCTGTGAAGAAGAATTGGAAAGTTTTTGTTGTTTATGACAGAGATAGCCCAGGGATAGTTTGTTGTTTATTTTATGACAGTAGTGGAAGTGGGAAGACAAGCAGGGATGTTCCTATGACAATATGGCTCCTTAATGAAAATAAAGTCGTATTTGTTGATGTTGGCAGTCAGGAGAGAAGTGGCATTAATGCCTCTGCCCAAGTTGATTTGGAGAAAACTTATTTGTTGTTGATTATTCCGATCCATAATCGGTTCTGGAGATAATGTTTAGCTTGGTTCTTTGATAGACTGGGCTGGAGCTGTCTCTAGCATTACGATCAGTGTTGGCGGATTTCTCATGAAGGCAGTTGCAACATTCTGGTTTCTTTTCTCTGTTAGGGCAATCTTTAAATGAATGTTCCTGGTGGCAGTGGCTACAAGTATTTTTAGTGTGGGCACAGTTTTTTGTTGAATGCCCATAAGCGCAGCAATGGAAGCACTGCAGGACTGGGCAGAAGTCACCCACCCTGCAGCGGGACCATTCGATATTGATTTTTCCGATCATTAGCAGGTACTTTCGTAATTTAGGTGTTACTTCTAAAACATGATTTTTAAATTCGGCTTCTTTTTTCCCAGTGGTAAATTTTATTCGAAGTTGTTGACCAAATTTCTCTTCAGAGAATGTTTCTCGGATGAGGTCGTTCTGATCGTACATGTATTTTATAATGCACTCATTTGTCTCATGGTTGGGGACAGAGTATAAAATCATGTGAGGCTTCCTTTTCTTAGGGAGCCTAGTACTGACGTCAGGAAGTTTTTCCCTAATGCTAATTTCAAGGTTGGCTATATCTTCTTGTTTTTCGAGGTCAATTGCAACACCTCCACCAGCGATCTTTCTAATCTGATCGACGCCAATTTTCAAGGCAGAAGGCTGGATTTTTGTTTGCAGCAGTTTCTGAAGTTTTTCACTAGTGCTGTTTTCATCCTTGCTGTGAACCAGCAGGACATTATTGGAAGCTGCACGCGTTGCTTGTTTTGCTTTATAGGGCATGTTTACGTTAATACCTGATTTTAGCATTGTCCTATATAGTGGCTGGGTAAAAGCAGTTGTCTTTGCTGTCCCCATGGTGTTTAGCTTCTCTAGGATATTATCCTGTCTTTCCAAAATTTTGCTGTCCTTTTTGTCTTTTATTAATTGGTCTAGCTTGGCAGAAATTTCTTCTAATTTTTGTATACCAGTGTGGTTGGCGAGAATGTCTGTTATACGTTCAACGCTTCTGATGATATATTTAGGATGTTGCTGTTTGCCAATTTTGGCGTCTTTATTATTAGCCAGATAAACCTTGATTTCGTCTAAGACCTTGGATGCAGCCATCCGCTGGTCGGTAGTATTTAAAAAATTGTCCTCAGACATGGTTGCAGATTAAGACACAGTGTGAATCAGTTCCCACTTCTACACCAGATGCGCAAGGAAAATGGAAGAGCCGGCCAACACACTAGTTTACGACCGGCACCAAAAAATAACAACTATGCGTAAACTGCAGTACAGAGCAGAAACAAGAGAGCAGGGGTACTCACTGCGAATATTTTACTTTATAATCCGAAGGAAATGTTCTGTGGAAGGTCACTGTGATGAGCCGCCAAAGAGAAGTTGCACGTTCCTTCGGTGAGAACTCCAGGAGTTGAGGCACCGCCGAGTGGTTGCACCTACCACGTGGTAGGGAACAAAGCCCTTTGTTCAGCGGGGAGAAGATGAAACGTATCGGGTTTCAGGGTTAATTAATTTCACGCCGTCAGGATAATTACAGTAGCACTACGTAGGAAATAACCGCTAACGAAGAATGAAATAGAAAAGGCGATCCGAGCACGTGGAAGATGGTGCAAGAGACCGAAAATACGGGCTCCAATAAACCAGTCAAAAGTCCACAAAATTAAAAGATACTAGTACCTACGGGGAGCGCTTGTCTTCCTGACACCAATGATGTGTTATACTCCGCAATAATCCACTTGGTATTTAAAAAAATGACGATCAAACCCGGAGCACATGTAAGACACAGCATAGCACTTCTGACCCCTAGCGGCCGATTGTAACACCCAAAACAAGCAGAATTGAAACAAACGACCAAAGAAAAGACCTTTAGCCAACCTGCTTACTTAACCCCTTCGTACCCGCAATCGAACTGAGTTCGATTGGTTTACATAGCGTTACACAGAAAATGGTGTTTTAGACCCTCGGAGAAAAAAAATCGGCGAAAAAAAAATGTTTTTTTGGACTTTCGGATGTATTTTCAGACCCCAAATTTTTTGAAAAATTTTTTCCCGCGCGAAAAAATTTTATTGCGATTTTAATTAACCCTTAATGACGGGCAATTAACGCTTAATTGTTTTTTTATGGGATTTTTTTATAGAACTTTATTTATCCTTCTAAACTTCTAGCGCACCGATTTTACTTCGGTAAAGTTATTTAAAGCTATTTTCTGATGTAAAAAACAACATCCAATAGTTTTTTAATTTTTTTAATTAATAGATTTTTTTATAATTACGTTTAATTAAGTCGGGGGGGTCGGAAATTTCAATAAAAATCGTAATTAAAAAAAAAAGTTTTGAAATATCCAGCCATCTAGTATTCACCCTACTTTTTACCCTTCTCCTCCCGAGAGTTTCATGAGAATGTCCCGCGAAACACGACACCAGCTGTTCTCAAGGTCATCCAGCTGTGTAAACAATGACTCATCAGTGTCAAGTTTCGCGCTAAGGCGAGAAAAAGGAAATTGTACTTTGAAGTGTTTTCTTCAAAATTAACACATTTCTTTCGTTTTTTTTTCGTTTTTAATATTTTTTAATGTAATTAAACATAATTAACTCAAAAAATTTAAAAAAAAAACGCAGCAGAAGGGGTTAATGGTACATGCAACTGGAGAAAAACTTCTCGCCAAGTGTTCTTCTTTTTTGATTCAAAAATTATTCGAATGAACCATTGGGCATTTAAAAAAAACGCAAAAATTGAGGTCGGGATATACTGGTAGAAACAGTTTCTCCTCAACAAACAGCATAGCTTTTGTCAATGAAGACTCTCGGAGACATGGGAATATCAGTCACACCACACGGAAGTTTGAACTTATCACAAGGTGTGATATCTGAGTTCGACTTGATGTCTGAAGACGAATCAGACATTCAGATCGGCCTATCAGACCAAGGTGTCACTTCTGTCTGACGCATTTCGATTCGTCGAGACGACAAGATGATACTCACAAAACACTTAATTCTTATATTCAACAACCCTGCATATCCATCTTTCGTAACAGCTGGATATCTGCACTGTGCAGTTTGTCTGTATATTCCAAATCTGCTGCGTTGCTTTAAATGTCAGTGATTTGGACATTCCCAGACCTCTCGCTGAGGCAAAAGCTTATGTGCACAGTGTGGAACTGAAGGACATGACAGTACTGAATGTAAAAGTACTCCACACTGTGTAAACTGTGAAGATGCCCATCCTGCCTACTCTCGGAAATGCCCTGCATGGCAAAGAGAAAAAGAGATTCAACGGGTAAAAGCTGTGAAAAACATCTCATATCTAGAGGCTCGTCGCATGGTCACTTTAAGTGCACTTTTGCAAAAAAAGACATTTGCGGCCGTGTTGAAATCTACTAAGACATGTGGGGTTCAAACAGATATTTCTGTACCCACAAGTGAATATCTTATCTGCCATGAAAGATGTTTATTGATCCCATCTACACAATCAGAAGAAAAAAGAACACAAAGACTAAAACATTCGTAAGTAAATCAGGGGTAACAACCAGAAATGTGGGTTCTAAAAAAGCCAGTAAGAACCCACTTAACAAACAATGAGTGAAAGCAGCATTCTCTAAATCAAAGAGATCAGAGACTCAGTCCATGAGTGAGCTTTCTAACTTCTCTGATGAAGAAACTAATAAGGAGGTGACACCACCAACCTCACCTCCAAAAGGAAAATCAGCTGTAAAACTAAAGAGGGATATGTTTACTAAGAATTCTGCCTCAAACACATAATGGATTGCAAAATAATCCAATGGAACTGTCGTGGATTTTGCAATAACCTTTCTGACATTAAACATCTGACATCATCTACCCCATCTCTCTGCGTGGCACTCCAGGAAACACATTTAAAATCTGGAGAAAGAATTTCTTTAAAAGGATTCGATCTCTATTGTAAGGATGACGACAGCCATAACTGCGCCAGTGGAGGTGTGGCTATACTGGTTTTAAACCGCATCTTGTCCTTACCAGTACAAATAACAACAGAGCTGCAAGCGGTGGCAGTCAGAATTTCTATTGGAGTAACTGTCACAGTTTGTTTTATATACTTGCCACCAGATGTCAGAGTTGATGAAGATGAATTGGATGCTTTGGTTGAACAGCTGCCGACTCCATTCCTTTTACTTGGTGATTTCAATGGCCACAATTAAATGTGGGGCAGTCCTGACATAAACTGTCGAGGCAGGGTCATAGAGAGATTTATAGGCAATCACCAACTGTATTTATTTAATACTGGAGAAGTGACATACTTCCACGCCCCAACAAGAACATTCACTGCTATTGATCTATCATTAGCAACTCCGAATCTGTTTTCAGCGTTTACATGGGAGGTTGGATCTAATCCACTCTCTAGTGACCACTTCCCAATATTTTTAAAATATTGAGGCAGAGAAAGCTGTGAAACAGCCTGTTCACCACGCTGGAAATTTGAAACGGCAGATTGGCCTGCATTTTTTTTTTTTTTTTGGCTAACATCACTTTCAGTATTATTCAGGCAGCTGAAAAAACAATGGGGAAAACATCAACCAGATATCCAAAGCATTTGAAACCATGGTGGGACCAGAATTGCCAGGCAGCATTTAAAAACAAAAGAAAGCATGGGGGATTTTCAGAAGATACCTCACTGCTGAGAATTTGATTGCTTTTAAGAAAGCAAAGTCAAAATGCCAGAAGAATCAGAAGGCAAAGCCAAAGGGATTCTTGGAAGAAGTATGTATCCAGCATAATATCTTCCACTAGCTCAAAAGAAGTCTGGGATAAAATCCATAAAATTAATGGGAAATATGCTTTTCACACTCTGTCCATGCCCCTTGATGTGGGTTCCTGTCCGTGGTGAGGGGACCTCCCAGAGATGGTTTAGTATCTCTTCTTTACCATCCCTGGGATCTGAACGTTCACCCACGTGTTTGCCGTGCGTGGTTTTTTGTATGCCGGAAAGGGGGATTCTGGTAGTTGAGGGGCAACATAACGTCCCCAACACACTGCTTTGGCCCCTGCTTCGGATAAACGGGAGGCTCAAATCAGGCTCTGTTTGAGTCAATCGGCTGGTCGTTGAGTCATTCTTGACCTCGGCCTGGAGTCAACCGATCGATGCAGATTGGGCAGACACGTCAGACAAGGTGTGCTCTACTTGACTGCATTGTGAGGGTATAGCTCCTGGGAAACCCTGGTGTGACGGTCTATGGGATTCTCTCATGTGACGGCATCCTTTTGTTGGCCCCATGGTGGGTGGGGTCACTAGGAGCTGAATATATATTCTTAAATATGGATCATAAAACCACAAAACAAGCGACCAAAGACCAGACCTCCAGCCACCCTGCTTACTTAATAGTGCATGCGACTGGAGAAAAACCTCTATCTAAAGCATCTCCATTCTTGATTCAAAAATTGTTTGAATCAACTATTGGACAATTGAAAAAAATACAAAAATTAAGATCGGGAGATTTACTGGTGGAAACAGCTTCCCCACAACAATCGGCAAAACTTCTGCAAACAAAGACTCTGGGAGAAATGGAAGTCACTGTCACACCACACGGAAGCCTAAACTCATCACGTGGTGTGATATCTGAAATTGATCTGATGTCTGAAGATGAATCAGACATTCAGATCGGTCTTTCAGATCAAGGTGTCGTTGCTGTTCGGCGCATTTCCATTCGTCGAGATGGCAAGTTGATACCAACCAAACACCTGATACTTACTTTCAACAAGCCAACATTGCCATCCTCAATTACAGCAGGATACCTACGTTGCTCAGTTTGTCCATATATCCCAAACCCGCTGCGTTGTTTCAAATGCCAGCGGTTTGGACACTCACAAACATCCTGTCGCGGGAAAAGCGTATGTGCACAGTGTGGGACTGAAGGTCACGAGAGTACCGAATGTAAAAGTACCCCATGCTGTGTGAACTGCAAAGATGCCCATCCTGCATACTCCCGGAAATGCCCTTCATGGCAGAGAGAAAAAGAAATACAGCGTGTAAAAACAGTAAACAACTTACCCTACCCAGAGGCACGTCGCATGGTCACTTCAAGTGCACCACTGAAGCAGAAGACCTATGCTGCTGTCTTGAAATCAACAAACACTTGTGCAGTTCAAACAGATATCTCTGTCTCTCCAAGTGAATCCTTTACTCGCCATGCGAAATGTTTAATACTGCCATCTACCCAAACACCAGAAAAGGAGAGCAAGAAGACCAAGACACCCCTACCTAAAACAGGGGTAATAACAAGAAATGTGGGTTTAAAAAAGGCCAATAAAAACTTACTTAACAAGCAAAAAGTAAAAGTTGCCCTCTCTAAATCAGCTAAAAAGTCGGAGACTCAGTCTATGAGTGAGTTCTCTGACTTTTCTGATGAAGAGACTAATTCGGAGGTTACAAAACCAAAGTCACCTCCAAAAGAGAGACCCCCTGTTAAATTAAAGAGGGATACTCTCGCAAAGAATGCTACCTCAAACACATAATGGATTATAAAATAATCCAATGGAACTGTCGTGGTTTCCGCAACAACTTTTCTGACGTTAAACATTTGACATACTCTACCTTGTCTCTCTGCGTGGCACTCCAGGAAACACATTTAAAACCTGGAGAAAGACTTTTTTTAAAAGGATTCGATCTTTACTGTAAAGATGACGACAGCCACACTCGCGCCAGTGGAGGTGTGGCTGTACTGGTTTCAAACCGCATCCCGTCTTTTCCGGTACAAATAACAACAGAGCTGCAAGCTGTGGCAGTCAGAATATCTATGGGCGTCACTGTCACAGTTTGTTCCATATACTTGCCACCAGATGTCAGAGTCAATGAAAATGAATTGGATGACTTGGTTGAACAGCTGCCAACTTCATTTCTTTTACTCAGTGATTTTAATGGCCACAATAGAATGTGGGGCAGCCCCGACATCAATCGTCGTGGCAGCGCCATTGAGAGATTTATAGGCAATCAGTAAGTATATTTATTTAATACTGGAGAAGTGACATACTTCCATGCCCCAACAAGAACATTCACTGCCATTGATTTTTCATTAGCCAGTTCGAACTTGTTTTCAGCATTTACATAGGGGGTTGGATCTAATTTACTCTTTAGTGACCACTTCCCAATATTTCTAAAATACCAAGGCACAGAAAGCTGTGAAACAGCCTGTTTACCACGCTGGAAACTTGAAACGGCAGATTGGCCTGCTTTTTTATCTTTGGCTAACGTCACTGAGGAAATGGTCAATACTGCTGATATCAATGATGCAGTTGAAGTTGTCACTTCCAGTATTATTCAGGCAGCCGAAAAAACAATGGGGAAAACGTCAACCAGATATCCAAAACATCCGAAACCATGGTGGGATCAGAATTGCGAGGCAGCATTTAAAAAGCAAAAGAAAGCATGGGGGATTTTCAGAAGATACCCCACTGCTAACAATTTGGTTGCTTTTAAGAAAGCAAAGGCAAATGCCAGAAAAATAAGAAGGCAAAGCCAAAGGGATTCTTGGAGGAAGTATGTTTCTAGCATAACATCTTCCACCAGCTCAAAAGCAGTCTGGGATAAAATCCATAAAATCAATGGAAAATATGCTTCTCACTCTCTGTCCATGCTGGAAAGTAATGGCACAATAATCAGTGACATAAAAGGTATTGCTGAGTTGTTGGGTGAAACATTTTCGTCTTCATCCAGCAATATTATGTATACAAGGGATTTTCAGGCTTATAAAGTCCAAACTGAAAAACAATATCTAAACTTCTACTTCCCATCTAATGAGGAATATAATGTGCCATTCAGCAGAATAGAACTATGTACAGCAATTGCTTGCTCGGGGAATACTGCTGTAGGTCCAAATAAAATTTACTACAGCATGATAAAAAATTTGTCCAACAATTCCCTTAGTAACCTTCTGAATATGTTTAACAGAATATGGACAGAACATATTGTTCCTGACTCTTGCAGGCTATCAATTATTATTCTCATACCCAAACCAGGTAAAGACTGCAAGAATCCCTCTAATTACAGACCAATTTCTTTGACTAGTTGTCTGTGCAAACTTTTCGAGAGAATGGTAAACAGACGCCTGATGTTCCTCTTAGAAAAAAAAAACTAGTTTTTACTACATCAGAGTGGATTTCGTAGGAACAGAAGTACAACAGATAATTTACTAAATCTTGAAACATCCATTCGCGAAGCGTTTGTTAGACGACAGCACTTAGTGTCTGTGTTTTTTGATATAGAGAAGGCCTATGATCGCTGCTGGCGATATGGGATACTTTGTGATCTGCACAAATTCGGATTGCGGGGTAATTTGCCAATTTTTATAAAAAACTTTCTACAGAATCGAAGATTCCAAGTCAGGATGGGCAACACTTTGTCTAGCCCTTTCACACAAGAAGAGGGTGTCCCTCAAGGATCTATTTTGAGTGTAACTTTGTTCCTAATAAAAATTAACAGTATAACTAACTGTCTCCATCCCAGTGTGAAACACTTTTTGTATGTGGATGACTTTCAGATTTCCTGTCAGTCTAGTAACATGGGTTTTATTGAGAGACAACTGCAAACCTCCTTAAATCGAATAGACAATTGGTCCAAGACCAATGGTTTCAGTTTTAACGTAGAGAAGACCTCGTGCATCCACTTTTGCCGAAGGCGTGGTTTGCACCTGGATCCTGAAATTCACCTAAATGGGGTTAAAATCCCAATGGTCAACGAAGCAAAATTTTTGGGTGTCGTGTTTGACCATAAATTGACGTTTTTGCCACACTTGCGCAATTTGAAGAGTAGATGTTTAAAAGCTTTAAACCTGTTAAAGGTATTGTGCTGCTCATCCTGGGGAGCAGACAAATGTTTTATGCTCAGGATTTATAGGGCCCTTGTTTGCTCTAAGCTGGACTATGGATGTGTTGTGTATGGCTCTGCGCGTGAATCTACTCTTCGGATGCTGGATCCAATCCACCATCAAGCATTGCGTTTGTGCACTGGTGCATTTCGAACTTCTTCTGTACAAAGTTTGTATGTGGATGCTCATGAGCCTCCACTATCTCTTAGGAGAGAACATTTGTCTCTTTTTTATTACATCAAACAGAGATCTCAAAATAAACTTTTAGCTGATTGTTCAGATAGTCAGCTGAGGAGATTATTTGCAGCTCGCCCAAGTAGTGTCCCTACATTTGACATAAGAATGGAGAATGTAAGCAGCACGATTGACTTGGACGCAAGCAACATTTCGCAGGTCGAGGTCGATAATATATCACCTTGGTCAATTCCTGTGATAAACGTTGATTTAAGCTTAAAGCAGTTTCTAAAAGAAACCACCCCAGACTACGTTTATAGACAGCTCTTCGCAGAAATTCAACATCGTGACAGGAATTTAATTTCTATATACACCGATGGATCTAAATGAAATGACTATGTCGGCTTAGCCTTTGTTTGCCAGGATGAAATCGTGGCAGAACAAATAGCATTGAATTCTTTTATTTTTACTGCGGAGTTGCAGGCTATTTATTTAGCCTTAAAGTATATAAATAGGAAAGGTCATCGTTGCTGCGTGATTTACACTGACTCAGTTAGTGCACTTCAGGCTTTGATCTTGTATGAACCTAGTTTTCACTCTATAGTGATTAAAATTCGTAAGCTGATTTGCCATCTTTTTGCGAGGAATTTCTCTATAAAATTTTGTTGGGTCTCAGGCCATGTAGGTATAAGAGGGAATGAAGAAGCTGACGCAGCTGCAAAGTCAGCAAGTCCTTCTCAGCATACAATGCATATTGAAGGAGGTGACTTGAAGCTAGTTGTTAAAAAACGACTAGAGGAGAGATGGCAAAATGTGTGGAACGCACAAGTCCACAATAAACTACACGAGATCAAACCTGTGATAGAAAATTGGACACAGAAGAAACTTTATGACAGGAGATCTGAGGTCATTCTTACTCGTTTGAGAATTGGACATACTCGACTGACTTATCAATACCTTTTGAAGGGTTATGATTAGCCTGTATGTCAGTATTGCAATTGTAATGTAAGTGTTAAGCACATACTGAACAATTGCACTGCCTCTGAACGGATTCGTAGGCAACATTTTGGAAATGCGGGTATTAAAGAGATTTTGGGCCAGAGGCCAAATGTTGATAAATTATTGAACTTTCTAAAAGTTACAAATATTTATAAAGAAATTTAATTATTTATTGATTTATATCTATATACATGTTGTTGTTATACACAGTTTAACTGTTGTATATTTTTGTTATTGGTTTTTTGTTTTTTGTTTTGTTCATTTTTATTGTTATTTATGTACATATATATACCGTAAGTTGTGGCGCAGCTTGGCCTATGTGGCCCTTGTGCCAATAAACTTCAACCAACCAACCAACCAACCTCTGTTCATTCTGGAAAATAATGGCACAATAATCAGCGACATACAGGGTACTGCTGATTTGATGGGTGAAACGTTTTCTTTTTCATCCAGCAATATAATGTATACAAAGAATTTTCAAGCTTATAAAGCTCAAACAGAAAAACAAAATTTGAATTTCCATTCTTCATCTAATGAGGAATACAATTTGTCATTTACCAGAATCGAATTACAAACAGCGATCTCTCGCTTGGGGAATAGTGCTGTAGGTTTTCATAAAATTCACTATAGCATGATTAAAAATCTGTCAAAGAATTTTTTTGGTAATCTTCTGAATCTGTTTAACAGAATATGGACAGAACATATTTTCCCTGATTCTTGGAGTCTATCAATCATTATTTCCATTCCCAAGCCAGGAAAAGACTGTAAGAATTCCTCTAATTACAGACCAATCTCTTTGACGAGTTGTTTCTGTAAACTTTTTGAGAGAATGGTAAACAGACGTCTGATGTTCCTCCTAGAGGAAAAGAACTACTTTTCACCACATCAGAGTAGATTCTGTAGGAACAGAAGTACTATGGAATATTTAGTAACTCTTGAAACATCTATACGCGAAGCGTTTGTATGACGACAGCACTTAGTGTCTGTGTCCTTTGATATAGAGAAGGCCTACGATCGCTGCTGGCGATATGGGATACTCTGTGATCTGCATGAATTTGGATTGTGGGGTAATCTGCCAATATTTATAAAAAATATTTTGCAGAATTGTAGATACCAAGTCAGGATTGGCAACACTTTTTTAGGGCTTTTCACACAAGAAGAAGGTGTCACTCAAGGTTGTATTTTGAGTGTGACTCTGTTTCTAGTAAAAATTAACAGCATAGCTAAGTGTCTCCCTTCTAGTGTGAAACACACTCTGTATGTGGATGACTTTCAGATCTTTTGCCAGTCTAGTAACACGAGTTTAATCGAGAGACAACTGCAAACCTTGCTAAATTACATAGACAATTGGTCCAAGATCAATGGTTTCACTTTTAATGCAGGGAAGACCTTGTGTATTTACTTTTGCCGAAGGCGTGGTTTGCACCTGGACCCAGAAATTCATTTAAATGGGGTTAAAATTCCAATTGTCAATGAGGCAAAGTTTTTGGGTGTTGAGTTTGACCAAAAACTGACGTTCTTATCACACTTGCGCAATTTGAAGAGTAGATGTTTTAAATCTCTGAATTTTTTAAAGGTATTAGGCTGCTCATCCTGGGGAGCAGACAAATGTTTGATGCTCAGGACATATAGAGCCCTCGTTTGCTTTAAGCTGGACTATGGATGTGTTTTTTATGGCTTTGCGCGAGAATCTACTCTTCGGATGCTGGATCTAATTTAGCATCAAGCATTGCGTTTGTGTACTGGTGCATTTCGAACTTCTCCTGTTCAAAGTTTGTACGTGGATGCTTATGAGCCTCCACTATATCTGAGGAGAGAACGGTTGTCTTTGTTTTATTATATTAAGCAGAAATCTCAGATTAAATCTTTAGTTGATTGTATAGTATTAGATACTCAGCTGATAAGATTATTTGCAGCTCGCTTAAGTAGTGTTTCTACATTCAGCATAAGAATGGAGAATGTCTGCAGCACGATTGACCTGGCCCCTCGATGTGGGTTCCTGTCCGTGGTGAGGGGACCTCCCAGAGATGGTTTAGTAACTCTTCTTTACCATTCCTGGGATCTGAACGCCCACCCACGTGTTTGCTGTGCGTGGTTTTTTGTATGCCGGAAAGGGGGATCCTGGTAGTTGATGGGCAACATAACGTCCCCAACTCACTGGTTCGGCCCCTGCTTAGGATAAACGGGAGGCTCAAATCAGGCTCTGTTTGAGTCAATCGGCTGGTCGTTGAGTCATTGTTGACCTCGGCTTGGAGTCAACCGATCGATGCAGACCGGGCAGACACGTCAGACAAGGTGTGCTCTTCTCGACTGCATTGTGAGGGTATAGCTCCTGGGAAACCCTGGTGCGACGGTCTATGGGAGTCTCCCATGTGACGGCATCCCCCTGTTGGGCCCCATGGTGGGTGGGGTCACTAGGAGCTGAATATTAATTCTTAAATATGGATCCTAAAAACAACAAACAAGCGACAAAGAACCAGACCTCCAGCAAACCTGCTTACTTAATAGTACATGCAACTGGAGAAAAACCCCTTGCTAAGTGTTCCCCTTTTTTGATTCAAAAGCTGTTTGAATTAACCATTGGGCATTTGAAAAAAATTCAAAAATTCAGGTCAGGGGATCTACTAGTAGAAACAGCCTCTCCTCAACAAACAACAAAGCTTTTGTCAATTACAACTTTTGGAGACATGGGAATATCGGTCACACCACACGGAAGTTTGAACTCATCACGTGGTGTGATATCTGAGTTTGACTTGATGTCTGAAGACGAATCAGACATTCAGATCGGCCTCTCGGACCAAGGTGTCACTTCTGTTCGACGCATTTCGATCTGTCGAGATGGCAAGTTGATACCCACTAAACATTTAATTATCACATTCAACAACCCACACTGCCATCTTTCGTTACAGCAGGATATCTGCGCTGCGCAGTTCGTCTGTATATTCCAAATCCGCTGCGTTGCTTTAAATGCCAGCGATTTGGACATTCCCAGACTTCTTGTCGAGGCAAAAACTTGTGCGCACAGTGTGGAACTGAAGGTCACAACAGTACTGAATGTAAAAGTACGCCACACTGTGTGAACTGCAAAGATGCCCATTCTTCCTACACACGAAAGTGCCTTGCATGGCAAAGAGAAAAAGAGATCCAACGGGTAAAAACTGTGAAAAACATCTCATATCCAGAGGCTCGTCGTATGGTCACTCCAAGTGCACCTATGCAACAAAAGACATTTGCTGCCGTGTTGAAATCTACTAACACATGTGGGGTTCAAACAGAGATTTCTGTCTTCCCAAGTGAATCTCTTACACGCCATGCGAAATGTTTAATACTTCTATCTATGAAAACACCAGAACAGGAGAGTACAAAAGCAAAAACATTTCTACCAAAAACTGGGATAACAACTAGGAATGTGGGTTCTAAAAAAGCGAGTAAGAACCCACTAAACAAACAGAGAGTGAAAGCAGCACTCTCCAAATCCAAAAAATCGGAGGCTCAGTCGATGAGTGAGTTCTCTGATATCTCTGATGAAGAGACTAATTCGGAGGTTACAAAACCAAAGTCACCTCCAAAAGAGAGACCCCCTGTTAAATTAAAGAGGGATACTCTCGCAAAGAATGCTACCTCAAACACATAATGGATTATAAAATAATCCAATGGAACTGTCGTGGTTTCCGCAACAACTTCTCTGACGTTAAACACCTGACATACTCTACCTCGTCTCTCTGCGTGGCACTCCAGGAAACACATCTAAAACCTGGAGAAAGAATTTCTTTAAAAGGATTCGATCTTTACCATAAGGATGACGACAGCCACACCCGCGCCAGTGGAGGTGTGGCTGTACTGGTTTCAAACTGCATCCTGTCCTTACCGGTACAAATAAGAACAGAGCTGCAAGCTGTGGCAGTCAGAATTTCAATTGGAGTAACTGTCACAGTTTGTTCCATATACTTGCCACCACATGTCAGAGTCAATGACGATGAATTGGATGCATTGGTTGAACAGCTGCCAACTCCTTTCCTTTTACTTGGTGATTTCAATGGCCACAATCCAATGTGGGGCAGTCACGATATCAATTGTCGAGGCAGAGCCATTGAAAGATTCATAGGTAATCACCAACTATATTTATTTAATACTGGAGAAGTGACATACTTCCACGCCCCAACAAGAACATTTACTGCCATTGATCTATCATTAGCAACCCCAAATCTGTTTTCAGCGTTTATATGGGAGGTTGGATCTAATCCACTTTCCAGTGACCACTTTCCAATATTTCTAAAATACCAAGGCAGAGAAAGCTGTGAAACAGCCCGTCCACCACGCTGGAAACTTGAAACGGCAGATTGGCCTGCATTTTCCTCTTTGGCTAACGTCACTGAGGAAATGGTCAATACTGCTGATATCAATGATGCAGTCGAAGTTGTCACTTCCAGTATTATTCAGGCAGCCGAAAAAACAATGGGGAAAACGTCAACCAGATATCCAAAACATCCGAAACCATGGTGGGATCAAAATTGCGAGGCAGCATTTAAAAAACAAAAGAAAGCATGGGGGATTTTCAGAAGATACCCCACTGCTAACAATTTGGTTGCTTTTAAGAAAGCAAAGGCTAATGCCAGAAAAATAAGAAGGCAAAGCCAAAGGGATTCTTGGAGGAAGTATGTTTCTAGCATAACATCTTCCACCAGCTCAAAAGCAGTCTGGGATAAAATCCATAAAATCAATGGAAAATATGCTTCTCACTCTCTGTCCATGCTGGAAAGTAATGGCACAATAATCAGTGACATAAAAGGTATTGCTGATTTGTTGGGTGAAACATTTTCGTCTTCATCCAGCAATATTATGTATACAAGGGATTTTCAGGCTTATAAAGTCCAAACTGAAAAACAATATCTAAACTTCCACTCCCCATCTAATGAGGAATATAATGTGCCATTCAGCAGAATAGAACTATGTACAGCAATCTCTCGCTCGGGGAATACTGCTGTAGGTCCGGATAAAATCCACTACAGCATGATAAAAAATCTGTCAAACAATTCCCTTAGTAACCTTCTGAATCTGTTTAACAGAATATGGACAGAACATATTTTTCCTGACTCTTGGAGGCTATCAATTATTATTCCCATACCCAAATCAGGTAAAGACTGCAAGAATCCCTCTAATTACAGACCAATTTCTTTGACTAGTTGTCTGTGCAAACTTTTCGAGAGAATGGTAAACAGACGCCTGATGTTCCTCTTAGAGGAAAAAAACTACTTTTCACTACATCAGAGTGGATTTCGTAGGAACAGAAGTACAACAGATAATTTACTAAATCTTGAAACATCTATTCGCGAAGCGTTTGTTAGATGACAGCACTTAGTGTCTGTGTTTTTTGATATAGAGAAGGCCTATGATCGCTGCTGGCGATATGGGATACTCTGTGATCTGCACAAATTCGGATTGCGGGGTAATTTGCCAATTTTTATAAAAAACTTTCTTACAGAATCGAAGATTCCAAGTCAGGATGGGCAACACTTTGTCTAGGCCTTTCACACAAGAAGAGGGTGTTCCTCAAGGTTCTATTTTGAGTGTAACTCTGTTCCTAATAAAAATTAACAGTATAACTAACTGTCTCCTTCCCAGTGTGAAACACTCTCTGTATGTGGATGACTTTCAGATTTCCTGTCAGTCTAGTAACATGGGTTTTATTGAGAGACAACTGCAAACCTCCTTAAATCGAATAGACAATTGGTCCAAGACCAATGGTTTCAGTTTTAACGTAGAGAAGACCTCGTGCATCCACTTTTGCCGAAGGCGTGGTTTGCACCTGGATCCTGAAATTCACCTAAATGGGGTTAAAATCCCAATGGTCAAGGAAGCAAAATTTTTGGGTGTCGTGTTTGACCATAATTGACGTTCTTACCACACTTGCGCAATTTGAAGAGTAGATGTTTAAAAGCTTTAAACCTGTTAAAGGTATTGTGCTGCTCATCCTGGGGAGCAGACAAATGTTTTATGCTCAGGATTTATAGGGCCCTTGTTCGCTCTAAGCTGGACTATGGATGCGTTGTGTATGGCTCTACACGTGAATCTACTCTTCGGATGCTGGATCCAATCCACCATCAAGCATTGCGTTTGTGCACTGGTGCATTTCGAACTTCTCCTGTACAAAGTTTGTATGTGGATGCTCATGAGCCTCCACTATCTCTTAGGAGAGAACAGTTGTCTCTTTTTTATTACATCAAACAGAGATCTCAAAATAAACTTTTAGCTGATTGTTCAGATAGTCAGCTGAGGAGATTATTTGCAGCTCGCCCAAGTAGTGTCCCTACATTTGACATAAGAATGGAGAATGTAAGCAGCACGATTGATTTGGACGCAAGCAACATTTCGCAGGTCGAGGTCGATAATATATCACCTTGGTCAATTCCTGTGATAAACGTTGATTTAAGCTTAAAGCAGTTTCTAAAAGAAATCACCCCAGACTACGTTTATAGACAGCTCTTCGCAGAAATTCAACATCGTGACAGGAATTTAATTTCTATATACACCGATGGATCTAAATCGGATGACTATGTCGGCTTAGCCTTTGTTTGCCAGGATGAAATCGTGGCAGAACAAATAGCACCGAATTTTTCCATTTTTACTGCGGAGTTGCAGGCTATTTATTTAGCCCTAAAGTATATAAATAGGAAAGGTCATCGTTGTTGCGTGATTTACACTGACTCAGTTAGTGCACTTCAGGCTTTGATCTCGTATGAACCTAGTTCTCACTTCATAGTGATTAAAATTCGTAAGCTGATTTGCCATCTTTTTGCGAGGAATTTCTCTATAAAACTTTGTTGGGTCTCAGGCGATGTAGGTATAAGAGGGAATGAAGAAGCTGACGCAGCTGCAAAGTCAGCAAGTCTTTTTCAGCATACAATGTTTATTGAAGGAGGTGACTTGAAGCTGGTCGTTAAAAAACGACTAGCAGAGAGATGGCAAAATGTGTGGAATGAACAAGTCCACAATAAACTTTACGTGATCAAACCTATAATAGAAAATTGGACACACAACAAACAGTATGATTGGAGATCTGAAGTCATTCTTACTCGTCTGAGGATCGGACATACTCGGTTTACTAATTAATACTTTTTGAAGGGTGATAACCAGCCAGTATGCCAGTATTGCATTTGTACTTTAATTGTTAAACACATACTTTGCAACTGTGTATCTTTTGACCAGAGTCGTAGACAGCATTATGGAAATGCAAGTTTGAGAGAGATTTTGGGTCAGAGGCCAAATCTTGATAAGATACTGAACTTTTTGAAAGTTATAAATATTAATAGTGAGATATAAAGTAACTAATTTATTTATTTATTCATTTATTTATTATATAATTATATTTATCTTGTTGTTTTGTATATTTACACTTGTTAATGTTATATATATTTAGCTTTGTATAATTTCACTATTTATCATGGCGCAGCATAGCCTATATGGCTCTTGTGCCAAAAAACACGAACTAATTAATTAACCAACTATCCAATTATTTTTAGTATTATTAAAAATTAATAACTTATCTTTGGTACATATTTGAACAAAATATTCTGCGTACATGTTTTGACATTAGTAAACTGAATTTGTTAAGTTAAACATGTTTTAAATTTAATGTGATGGGTGAGGCTACTTATTTTGGCACAATAAGTTAAACCTGGGTTGAATATCTGTCAGAGCAGATTTTATAGCGATTACTATGTTGCTTTGACGAGAGCGCTGCTTTGTTTTGATGTTCGTCATTACCGAAAATTTCATTTCGCATAAATAAGTAGTTGCAAATAGTAAGAGAACTACCATTGCTAATTCAGTGAGTAGTGGATACTCTGTTCTTACACTAAATCTAAGAATTCAATGTTTGCCTACTAAACTTGGTTCCGAACGTTGTTCTATCATAGTTCAGGCGGGGAGTGGAAGCTTGGGAGATTTCCGAATAGTGCACAAATTTTTGAATGTTATATTCAGTCTCGTATTAAAATATTCATATTATTTTTATTATTTATATGTGCAATTTATTTAAGTAAAAATTATTTTATACAATTTTTTAATTTATACTATTTCTAAACATGAATCCATAATAAATTTATAAAATATTTGAAAAAAATTGATCTGTCATCAATTTTTTCTGCGACCCCCAAATATTTTCCACGACCCCTTTTAGGGTTGCGACCCCCACTTTGAGAATCACTGATTTATTGGACTTTCTGAATGTCATTAATATTTATAAAGAGATTTGATGATTTATTTATTATATAGTTTTATTTATCTTGTTATTTCACTTAAATTGTTGTATATATATGTTGTTGTTGTTGTTCGTTTATTTATCTATTTATTCTATTTACTTTTTTATTCATGTTTATTAATAGTATGTAATTTTTATAATATGTTTTTGATTTGTCTTGTTTAAATTTATTTACCAGTTGACCTGGTGCAGCTTAGCCTACATGGTTCTTGCGCCAAGAAAGAAGAAGTAACCAACCAATTAGCCTACTTTTAACTTTGCATTTTTAATTAGTAACAAATAACTATTACATAGTAATGTTTAACTTGTTTTTGACAAATTTATATTTATTATTTATATATAACATATCATTATGATAAGTTTTTATAATATTGTGTGAAATTAATAACATTAAACACAGTATATTAATAATAATAATAATTTAATATTATATTGTTATAATATATTATTTAAAAAGTTTTTTCACCTCAAAGGAAAATTTTTTCTCATTGGATGATGAGTCATCACCACAATGGGTGCCAACATTACACATGGGGTATGAGAGTGGCTACAACTTAACTGCAAATCAGTAGCGTTATGAAAGAACACGTAATTGCAAGATACAATGAGTTACCTTAGAAGCGGAAATTTTCAAGGAAGCTGATGCTTGCACTCAACATTTTTTTGTTAAAGATGCAGAGATTTCAACAACTGCAGAAATGGAAGAAGCAGGGTTTTTAAAATCTAATTCATGGGTACAAACTACATCTTTAGTTGAAACTGTCACTTGCCAGGCTGAATTTAAAGCTAAAGATATAGAAAGCTTGCAACTTGAGTCTGTAAACTTGAAAACTGAGTTTTATTATTAAAAATAACATGTGTTCGTAATGAAGAGTGTTTTGAGGGTGATGACAACAAGGTTCATTTTTTTACTGGACTTAGCAATTTCAAACTGCTATCATTGGTACTGAACCTTTGTTGTAAACAAATTGATTATTCAAATTTCAGAAAATTAACTCCTCTTTAAGAGATGATAGTATGTTTGATGAGACTTTGCTTAAATTTAAGTTTGGAAGATTTGGCTTACAGATTTAATATTTTAAAGGCAACAATATGTCAAATCTTTGACAAATGATTGCACATTTTAATTCATCAGGTTAAACAGATTAACTGTTTGGCCTGAGAGAGATGTAAAAAACTATGCAAAAAACTATGCTCAAAGAATAAAAAACTATTGGCACTAAGGTTGCAGTAATAATAGACTGTTTTGAGCTTATTATTGAACGGCTTTCATCATAATATGCTTGCTTTTTGACATGGTCCTAGTATAAGCACCCTAACACGTAAAGTTTTTAATAAGTGTTACTTCTCAAGGTTCTGTGTTTTTTATATCTGAATCTGGGGAGGAAGGGTTTGTGACAAATACCTAACTGTACATTTGGGATCGCTTAGATACACTGGTGGAAATTGAAAGTGTTACACTTAGATGGAATTGGTGGAAATTCGCGAAACTTGGTAAACATGTACAGGGGCATACCCAGAAGAAATGAACACAAAATGAAATGAATTATGCAAAGTTTTATTGCTGTTTGTTACATGTTTCAGTAAGTGGTATGCCCACCTTGAGCATGGATACACTCTTGGATCTTTTGCAGGCATTGAATCAATAGGTGCTTGAACGTGTTGTTGGGTATATTTCTTTATGCCTGCACAACTTGTGCAGTCAGTTGTTGTACAGTGCGCGTTGGATGGCTATGAGATGTAATCTGTCTACCCATGGCATCCCATACATGTTCTATAGGGGATGAGTCTGGAGACCGGGTGGGCCAATCCATGATTGTGACACTTTGCAAGGCTTGTCTTGTGATGGCAGCAGCATGAGGACGGGCATTATCTTGTTGGAAGATATTGTTTTGGATGGTGTTCGTGAAAGGTATGACTATTGGATGGATCACCCTGTCTACATACTGGTGGGCGGTCATTGTGCCTTCAACAACCACCAACTCGGTCCTGCTGTCGTAACTGATTGCCCCCCAAACCATGACACCAGGAGTTGGAACTGAGTGGCACTCTGAAATCACAGCAGGGTGGGCTCTTTCTGTAGCACGTCGGCGGACATGTTGCCGACTATCACATTGGCCTAAACAGAATCGGGATTCGTTACTAAACACAACTGTACGCCATTCATGTGTCCAATTACGTCTAGCAGCACACTACGTCAGCAGTTGTTGGCGATGAAATCTGGTTAAGGGAACACATTGCATGGGGGTCCGAGATCTCCGCCCAGCATCAAGCAATCGGTTTACAATTGTTTGTGGGGTGACTCTGGCAGTAACTACTACGTGGATCTGTGCTGCCATCACCAATCTGTCAGTAACTGCCATCCGCACAATATGGCAGTTTTCACGTGATGTTGTCTTTCTGCGTGGACCTGTGTTAGATCTACGAGTACTGGACTCTTCCTGCATCCACCTTGTGACCACTCTTTGTACTGACACTGCTCTGCGGCCAGTCTTTTGGGTGATTTCACGATATGATGCCTCCATTTCCGACATGCCGATTATTCGACCTCTTTCAAAGTCAGACATTTGGGTGTACGGAGTTCTCACTTGTCGATATGGCATAACTGGTCACCAACAACCTGTGGATTAAAAGAAGTCATGTTCCATAACACAGTTTACAACTTATAAACTAAACACTATAGCAGTTTTGCATAACAAATGTCTCCATAATTTCCATACCACTGTATGTACTTCATTAATTTTTGATCATTTAATAGCCTTTAAAAAGAGATTCTTTTTCTTCAATTTCATATGTCTTTGACATTACTGGGTGGGTGTAACACTTTTAATTTGTGCCAGTGTATTTACTGCCTGGGGATTTACAGCTAGCAGACAGAGGTTTCAACATTACGGATAGTGTTGGAATTCTGGAGCACAGCTAGCAGTTTTTGCATTTTTCAGAAGTAAACAACAACTTTCTGCATTGGAAGTAGCAGAAAGATGTCTCATTTGAGAATTTATGTGGAGCGAGTAATTGGTCACATTAAATAATTTTAAGATTCTAGAGTCAACATTGCCAATTGAGCACGTGACACTAAAGGCCCTGACAATGTCATGTGAATAGAAAATATTGTACATGTCAGTTGTTTTTTAATAAATTTATGTTATAGTGTTGTGCCATTTGAATAAAATCAAGTTTACACTGTGTAATGTTTTAATAAATGTTTTTATTTACAATTTTAATCTATTGTTCTAAATATCAATGTGCTGTCAATTCTGGTAATATACAGAATTTGAAAAAATTTCTCTTGCTTTTTCAATGATAGTATTACACAATGTAAAATCTCTGTAAATCCTCTCAATGTGCAAACTTTTTTTCTGTTTAAACTAGAAAGTTACAATATTCGACATTACATACAAATATTTGTGTTTCAATTTGGTAGTAATAATTACTGCTTTTGTTAATTGTGAAAATACCATTTTCTTTAACTAAATAATTAGGTGTATTTTCATCAATATTTTGTTGTCGCTGACACCAAGGACATTTTACTTCAACCACTCCTTGGCCACAACAGTTTCAGCCTACAAGACCATCAGGTGAGTCACCAATAAATGGATGAGCTGGTGACACATGAAATCCTGTTTTTTTAATAGGTAAATTATGATGTAGTTTAGCTTGTTTTTGTTTGTATTTCGATCGTGCATGGTTTTCCTAGTTACTTCCTCATCTTCCCAAGGGACTTTTGAATCAATGTTCAAATGGATAACAAATTTTTTTCATCAATGACTTTGCTGGATTAATTACATGTGTGTGATATGCTGCTTTCATATTAGATGCAGTTATTCTTCCAGCTCAATACTGATAGCAAAGTGTGAAAATCCAAATTGACAAACAAAACATAGATTTAAAATTCTATTAGTCTTTATTACTTACTTTTCGTTCCTTGTACAAATTTTGACATCAACAACCGAATTCAAAACCAAAAGTCGACACTTTTTAGGGGAATGGCTGTATTTCCTCTCCCCTCGAAACTCTAAACTGAGTCAGGACAGAACTAAAGACAAAATTAGCTAATTGGCGAGAAAATTAACGTGGGGATGAAATAAAAAGGAGGGGAGCGAAGACCGAGGGATCGTTTGTCGTTCCCTCCCCCTTCGAGCTCGAACCCTGCAAGGCCCACCGATGCCTCTTCGCCGTCAACGATTTGATTCGAAACGGACTCCTTCCATTTCACCGACGATCCTTTGACGTGGTATGACGACCGATACTTTGTAAGCTCTCTCTCGGGTTAGTAAACCCCTATATTTGTACGTAATATATTCCTATCGATGTTAGCATGTGTAACTGTTCTTTATTGTCTAGTAATAAATTCTGTTTGTTGTTTCAACTGGTGTCATTTATTTGAATATCGCCTCTGTCCTATCAATGAGCCCCCACTCCTTTTCCACTCGACCTGACAAGCAATTAGTTCCAGACCTGACAGTCATCCTTGACTGTGGCAGGTTTTACCAACCTGTTGACTGAGAAAAAAGAGGTATGACTTTGTCCGACCTACCGGTGGACCCACAAATTGGTTCTTCAGGAGTGGGGATTCTGAACTTTTCGAACGATTGATAAGACGGAAAAGGCCATATTCGAGTAAGGGGACCAAGTTTAGTCAAAATAGGATCTTCATAATTTGGATTAGTAGATACAGGGAACCAATAGATTTAACCTACCGCCTAGATTTGAGTAGGAAGTAGACATAATGGCGGACGGTCCCCAACCAGCGGCAGGACCAGCGAACCCACATTTGGATCCAAATCCTGCTCCAAACCCTCTTACCTTAGGAGGTCTGGGCGAAATAATTCCTTTACTGCACGTATTCACCGGAGAAACGGGAGGCACAAGAGTTATGGACTTTTTTGATTCGTTTGCGGATGTAACAAGAGTAGCCGCCTGGTCAAAGGCCCAAATGCTGGCCATAGCAATACTCAAGCTTATTGGAATAGCGTGGAAATTTGTTAAGAAAGACCAGCGGATCAAAGAGGTAGATGATTTTGACGAATTTAAACGAATAATGATAGCGCGTTTTGAACATGAACCTTTTTCCGTTCGTCTAAATAAATTTTATACGTGCATGCAAAGGAGGGATGAGGATGTACAAACATATGCTGCCTGGCTGCAGGCACTCGCCATGGAAATTGAGATCACGCTGGAACCCGGTGCAGATGCCACGGAAACTGCTATTATTTAGCGGGTTCAGAGAATGGAGCTGGACGGGAAAGCACCAGGTAACGATTATATTACAATAGAAATGATTAAGATACTAAATATGAAAGATCCTGATCTTCTGCCTAAAATATACAATACTTGCTTAAATTTTGCAATTTTTCCGACACCCTGGAAGGTAGCTAAAATTCTGCCACTTTACAAAGGGAAAAATAAAGATAAATTGAAAGCTAAAAGCTACAGACCAATCTCATTGTTACCAGTAATGGGCAAGGTTTTTGACAAACTAATCGTATACCGCCTCACAACTTGGCTAAATTCTAGAGATGGACAGAATCAACAAAAGGAAGAGAACTTTTTGAGTATCTACCTGATGTTCACCAGCGAATAAAAAATAAGAACTTCATAATAAATTATAAATTTACAAGATTCATGACTGCACATGGTGACTTTGCAGAGTACCACAATAGATTCCATCATAATAACGATGGCACTTGTGAAATGTGCGGAGACAGAGAAACTCCGACACATCTTTTATTTGAGTGTATTAAATATGAAAATATTAGAAACGAGCTACGAACAATAAGCAATAAAGAAGGTTATACTTGGCCAATAAAAAAGAGTAGTCTTATCAATAACGTCACTCTTTATACATACTTTATAAACTTTATAAGAATATGTTATAAAACCAGAATATAATCGTCCCATATACCATCACGAAGAAGTAATGAAACGTGGAAATACGACGACAGTACTAGTAACAATAGTACAACTAACAGAAACAACAGGCAATAGTACTACAAGTACTACAAGTGTATCTAATTTTACACACAAAACGAAAAGGAAGTGATAATGAAATAAGTGGTATGAATGAGATGATATCATGAAAAACAAAATAATCTTGGAAGTACTACAAGTGCTACAAATAATAGGGAAATACGACGGAGGAGCAAGAGGAATGGTTGTACAGTGACTTAAGAAACTACACGTGAAAGTACTACAAGAAAGTGATACTTTTTGTGTTATAAGTGAAAGCTCTACAAATTAAAGTGTTAAATTGTGGAGGTACCTACTCAGTGACAGTGACAGTGACAGTGACAGTGATACTAGTACAGGTAAAGAAACGTTTCGATACTATAGTGGTAATATGAAAATACGATGACAATAGGAAGTGCCAACATACGACAAGCAAACATAGCGGTTATCTCTGAAACATTAATTAAAATATTTCAAGTACTTTTAAATAAAACATAAAACATATGTAGACACTTTAATAATATCATTAACTTTAAAAAAAAAAAATCCACATATATTTTACATTTTGTATTTGTATTTATTTTTATTTATAATGTTCGTAAAAAAGGTACAAAACAGCCAACATGGAACTATAAAAAATCTACATATTATGTTAATTGTTTCAATAATATGTAATTTAAATATATAAAATGTAATATGCTGAATGTAACAAAATACGAATATATGTCGGCAAAAAAACAAATGTAGCGGCTACGACCGCAATAGTGTATCTAACTCTCTGTAAAGCAGTGAGCGAAACAGAGAATGTCTGAAAATAAAGTGGAGCACCAGAAGCCTGACATTTATTGCTAGGTAGAAGGTCTGCTCTATTACTATTGTATTGTATAATGGAGCTGGACGAACGCTTAAAGGCGCAATTTTTAATTGGGATAGATAACAGGATTCGGCAGCGCATGATGAGCAGAGAAGCGGAAACATTCGATGATGCGTTTGAAGCCGCAATTAGTGAGGAGATGATTTAAAGTCTCGCTGCTCATTCTTGGGGATTTATGCACACTATCAGGGAACTCGAGCGGTCAACAAATTACCTCTCACAGCACAATATAGCTCAACTAACGTCTGCGATGGAGGAGCTAAAGGCCCGAGTGGACGGTTACTTTAAAATTTATTGCAAAATGGCTCTAGAAAACGACGAAACAATCAAGGAGGCTATGCTAATAATACCTATAATAATCTGCTTTTTTGGCAATGCAAATATTGTTCGAACTCTCCTAGTCGCCGATTCAATTGATTTGATCAAATTCGGAACCGATATAATCACAATCGCGACGTAGGAAATGATACAAACAGGGCACGATTCAGATCTCTGTCTCCAGCAGAGGATCAAAATCGCTGGAGAGGCCAATTGAGGTGTGTCAGGAGTCAACGATTTTAAAAGGGACTTAGAGGAAATTCTAGTAGAACTTTTTCTCCTCCTCAATCAGATTTATCGGGAGATGAGAACGAGACAAGGTGGAAAAGGCATACTAGGATTAACATATATACCTGAGTAATGTAAGCCAGTGATTCTATGTTACATTAACAATATTCCAGTCAAGGTTGCTGTTGATCTGGAAGTCGGCAAAACGCTAATATTGAACGAGGTAGCAAATAAGATAAAAAGTAAAGCACCTGTTAAATTTGGGACCAAAGGGAAGATAGCCGGTTTGAGAGGACAATTTGTCTTCACCATAGGCAAGGCGGTTCCCACCTTTAAATTACGGGGACACAAATTTTCCAGGGCTTGTAGAATTGTCCGATCCGCAGTTACCTTTCCATGTGAAGGACAAATCGGGCGAGACTTGATAAGAGAGGAAGGTTTCATTCTTGATTATGCAAAGGAGCGAATTACGCTACCAAATGGGAAATCCCTTTACTTCTGTTCACCTTCCAAACCTTGCAAGAAAGAGGGGAAAGGACAAAAGAGACTTAAACATAGGAAAGAAGGTGAATTTATTTGTGCGCCCGAAATAAAGGTGATTCGACTCATGTGCCAAAGCCCTGGACTGGACTTGCAAAGGGCGCAAAGTGAGAGAATACCATCAAGGATCACACGATCCTGCAGGCATAAGAAAATCTTGAGACGAAGTGACCAACCAAGAGACCCAGGAAGCCTCCAGAAAGGGTCAACTAACCAAAAGAGACCTTCCATTGAAACCACTAATTTTCGACCTATTTGAGACTTGCTTTTAAACAAATTCGAGGTTGAGAACATACAATTGAAACGAACCTTAAATATTGTCACCAACTGAAGCAGATCGACAATTACCCAAAAGGAAGTTCATCCTGAAACTGGCAAGACCGTTGACCAATCTATATTATCGCAGGGACAAGATACAATGACGGCTGACTTTTTGGATGAAGCTGTTTTAACCTCCGTACTCTCTTCACTACCAGATGACGACACAATGAACTTGAGCTAGAAAGCGAAGTCTCCAAATCGGAAACAGACGAAGAACGAAAGTCTATACTCTCTGCTAGAGAGAGAACTTTTTAAACGAAATGATCGACATGATCTATCCACGAATTTGCATCCTCTACCTATGCTTTGGCTGTGCTACATTGGAAACGCTTACAGAACCAATGAACTTTACGAAAGGAGTAATTTTCTTGCATCGAGGAAGTTTACTCATGACCTCCAGTCATTGGACTTTAGTTAATGATTTTACTTGCAAACAGCTCAATCAACAAATACAATTCGTCTCTGAATCACTAGATTATTTGGAAGCCTTAATCCAAATACACGCTGATCTTTACAAAAATAGATCGACAAGGCATATGGATTTATTCCACTCCAAAATCACTTATCCTAACGATCAAATGTCTGACACGACATCAGAAGTCACCTTTTTATCGACCACTCATAAATTAAATGGCACTGGAATAATTGAACTTACAAAAACATGTACTGGCTATTTGCTTGGAATTTTCCTCACGCCACACTTTCAACGACAATCTACAATACAACTAGCGATGGAACAGCAATTGATCGTTCCACCTATCGAGCAAATTATTAATCAAACGGAAATACGAGTACTACAAAAAAATCTCGTAACATCTCACGAGTTAGACCTACTAAAGATATCTGGAAATACAGACATTTAGTTAACAGATCGTTCACTGAAACACGTCCAGTACAGTCTCGTTACTTGTTACGAATATTAACAAAACCTTTACCAATTTCTGACTTGTTGTTGATGACAATACTCCTTATTTGTATTGGTACAGCCATATTGCTAATTTGCATTCCTTGCATTTTTTGTTATTATCTACGACGACGAAGAACTAGAGCAAGCAACCAATGGCTCGTTTCAGAAATTAAATCGGAAAACATCCCCCTCGACGGGATAGAAGAATTCAAGCCACTTCCGCGGATGGCCGAAACAACTTCCTTCCAAAAACCGAAGCCCGACCCACCCAAGCTTCCATTGTTTAAACTTATTAACCGCCATCTTTAATTATTTTCTCGAGTTAACTTTCACAACTTTTATACATTCATAAACTCATACTATAGTGCAAATTTTTATATTAATGCTTATTTTATTACTATATTATAAGTTTTCAATTAACGGAAATAGGTTATCTCGTAATACTAATTCTTTAACCCTTTTTATTTTTTTTATTATATTGAATTATGTTAATTATTAAGAATCATCTTGAGAGAGAGTATGTTAAATAACCTGTAAAACCGTGCATACCTTTAACGTACCCGAGGGACAAACTTTAATCTTTATACTCTGATTTAATATTACTTTTGTACTTATAAGAACAGGACAAGCCATGGTTGACCGAAGAAGCCTCACCCGAAAATCTACAAGCAGTCGGCTACTTTGACTCTCCACTCTCCAACTCTAAGATTTATTAAGATACAATAAAGGAATTGTTATTCACTCACCTGAGAATAATCTCCTAATAAGAAAAAACCGTCTACATCCTTAATTCCGATATAACCCATCATCGAACAAGACAGCACGCACCAAAGAGCAAAGGACGCTTAATTTCCGGACACACATGACTTACCTTGAACTTTGAACTATACGCTCGAACTCATCCCCATCTTACTGAGGGACTTTTGAATCAGTGTTCAAATGGATAACAAATTTTTTTAATCAATGGACTTTGCTGAATTAATTACATTTGTGTGATATGCTGCTTTCATATTAAATGTAGTTATTCTTCCAGCTCAATACTGATACCAAAGTTTCTGTTTGTATCGCTTTGTTGTCATGTCACTTATGTTTTCTACTTTGTCTTCTGTAAGTAGAAACTCTTGAAACAGTTTGCAACAGTATTTTTCTAGCTCAGGCTACTCAAGATAAACAAGAGATGGATTAAAAAGATTTCCAAGCATCAAAGGAAAAGCTATATTTTTATTTGGAACAAATCTATCTGAAAATCTTGGTGTAACAGCCAAAATGTAAGCTTGTGGATCACATTTTGCTACATCTGACAAAAATGAATCCAGCTCTATGTCAATCATTGGTGTTATGTTTATGTTTTTCTTTTTGAATGAACTTTGTTTAACATTTAAACCAGTCATGCAGTTATACTTTGCAACTGACAAACTAAAATTTATTTCTATTAATGGACGAGAAGCAAGAACTCTTGAATGTGGAGGCAACCACTCATTTGCTCTGTCAGTGGATGTTTTTCACTTTTGGATTTTAACACCCACTTCTGAAGGAAACAGTAGAGCACCAACAAGTGAAAATGCTGTAGAGAGCAACCTGCCATGCAATTGCAGTGAGCTGTTATGATTTCTCCAGAAGATTTGCCAAGAATCCACACTTTTATAGGTGGAATTTTTAAGCTTCGAGAATGACTGACTGACAAAAAAATAGACATTATGTGAAAAAAACATTCTCAAGAATTTAAGAAAATTGTCAAGTTTTACTAGTGTGCTAGCATTTATATTAACTTTTAATTTTAACATTAATAATATTTACATTTATAAACACTAAGTTATATTGTAAAACCTAAAAGAGTTTACTGATTTGCTTATATTAATTTAGTTAAGTATAGTGAATTTATAAATGAATAACTAATGTAATTTCAGGCTTCAGCTAGTTCAAATTACTAACGTAATTTCAGGCTTTAGCTAGTGCTTGGTCGACAGTTTGTCAAGTGAGAAGAGCCAAATTGTCATGGAAACAGGATAACAAAAGTACCAGAGAGCCACATATATGTAATATACATATGTATAGGATATGGATTTTTAGGGGGAAAAAGTTTGAGATGTTATATTTAAAAATTTAATTAGAACAATGTCCATGCATCGCTTTTGATAGCTTTACTATATCTGGCTTATAGCTACTTATTTTTAATTGAATTTATGATTGTAAATTTTCATCTAGTATTCTGCTTCTACCCCTTGATGTGGGTTCTTGTCCGTGGTGAGGGGACCTTCCAGAGATGGTTTAGTATCTCTTCTTTACCATCCCTGGGATCTGAACGAACAGCCACGTGTTTGCCGTGCGTGGTGTACCGTATGCTGGAGAGGGGGATCCTGGTAGTTTAGGGGCAACATATCGTCCCCAACACAATGCTTTCACCCCTGCTTCGGATAAACGGGAGGCTCAAATCAGGCTCCGTTTGAGTCAATTGGCTGGTCGTTGAGTCATTGTTGACCTCGGCTTGGAGTCAATTGATCGATGCAAACCGGGCAGACACGTCAGACAAGATTTGCTCTTCTTGACTGTATTATGAGGGTATAGCTCCTAGGAAACCCTGGTGTGAAGGTCTATGGGAATCTCCTATGTGATGGCATCCTTTTGTTGGGCCCCATGGTGGGTGGGGTCACTAGGAGCTGAATATAAATTCTTAAATATGGATACCAAACACCCAAAACAAGCTGAGACGAAACAAACGACCAAAGAAAAGACCTCCAGACAACCTGCTTACTTAATAGTGCATACAACTGGAGAAAAATTTCTTGCTAAGTGTTTTCCTTTTTTGATTTAAAAGCTATTTGAATTAACCATCGGGCATTTAAAAAAAAACGCAAAAATTGAGGTCAGGGGATCTACTAGTAGAAACAACCTCTTTTCAACAAACAACAAAGCTTTTGACAACGACGACTCTTGGAAACATGGGAATATTGGTCACACCACACAAAAGTTCGAACTCATTACGTGGTGTGATATCTGAGTTCGACTTGATGTCTGAAGACGAATCAGACATTCAGATCGGTTTCTCGAACGAAGGTGTCACTTCTGTTTGACGCATTTCGATGCGTCGAGACGGCAAGTTGATACCCACAAAACATTTAATTCTCACATTCAACAATCCAGCATTGCTATCCTTCGTTACAGCAGGGAATCTGTGCTGCGCAATTCGTTTGTATATTACAAATCTGCTGCGTTGTATTAAATGTCAGTGATTTGGACATTCCCAGACCTCTGGCTGAGGCAAAAGCTTATGTGCACAGTGTGGAAGTGAAGGTCACGACAGTACTGAATGTAAAAGTACTCCCTACTGTGAAATGCAAAGATGCCCATCCTGCATACTCTTGGAAATGCCCTGCATGGCAAAAAGAAAAACATATTCAACGGGTATAAACTGTGAAAAACATATCATATTCAGAGGCTCGTCACATGTTCACTTCAAGTGCACCTATGCAAAAAAAGACATTTGCTGTCGTGTTGAAATCTACTACGACATGTGGGGTTCAAACAGATACTTCTGTATCCCCAAGCAAATTTCTTATATGCCATGCAAGATGCTTATTGATCCCATCTACACAATCAGAAGAAAAAAAGAACACAAAGACTAAAACTTCCGTAAGTAAATCAGGGGTAACAACCAGAAATGTGGGTTTTAAAAAAGCCAGTAAGAACCCACTTAACAAACAATGAGTGAAAGCAGCCCTCTCTAAAGTTTCAAAAAGATCAGAAGCTCGATCTGTGAGTGAGTTTTCTGACATATCTGACGAAGAGCCTAATACGGAGGTTACAAAACCAATGTCACCTCCAAAAGAGAGACCCCCCTGTTAAATTAAAGAGGGATATTTTTGCAAAGAATGCTGCTTCAAACACATAATGGATTATAAAATAATTCAATGGAACTGTCGTGGTTTCCGCAACAACTTCTCTGACGTTAAACACTTGACATCATCTACTACATCTTTCTGCGTGGCACTCCAGGAAACACATCTAAAACCTGGAGAGAAAATTTCTATAAAAGGATTTCATCTATGTTGTAAGGATGATGACAGCCACACCCGCGCCAGTGGAGGTGTGGCTATACTGGTTTCAATTGGCATCCCTTCCTTACTGGTACAAATAACAACAGAGCTGCAAGCTGTGGCAGTCAGAATTTTAATTGGCGTTACTGTCACAGTTTGTTTCATATACTTGCCATCAGATGTCAGAGTTAATGAGGATGAACTGGATTTCTTGATTGAACAGCTGCCAACTCCTTTCCTTTTACTTGGTGATTTCAATGGCCACAATTCAATGTGGGGCAGTCACGATATCAACTGTCGAGGCAGAGCCATTGAGAGATTGGTAGGTAATCACCAACTATATTTATTTAATACTGGAGAAGTGACATACTTCTATGCTTCAACAAGAACATTCACTGTCATTGATTTATCATTAGCTAGTCCAAACTTGTTTTTAGCGTTTACATGGGAGGTTGGATCTAATCCACTTTCCAGCGACCACTTCCCAATATTTCTAAAATATCGAGGCAGAGAAAGCTGTGAAACAACCCGTCTATTACGCTGGAAACTTGAAATGGCAGATTGGCTTGCATTTTTCTCTTTGGCTAACATCACTGAGGAAATGGTCAATAATGCTGATATTAATGATGCAGTCGAAGTTGTTACTTCCAGTATTATTCAGGCAGCCGAAAAAACAATGGGAAAAACGTCAACCAGATATCCAAAACATATGAAATTATGGTGGGATCAGAATTGCGAGGCAGCATTTTAAAAGCAAAAGAAAGCATGGGGGATTTTCAGAAGATACTTCACTGTTAGCAATTTGATTGCTTTTAAAAACGCAAAGGCAAATGCCAGAAGAATCAGAAGGCAAAGCCAAAGGGATTCTTGTAGGAAGTATGTATCTAGCATAACATCTTCCACTAGCTCAAAAGCAGTCTGGGATAAAATTTATAAAATTAATTGGAAATATGCTTCTCACTCTCTGTCCATGCTGGAAAATAATGGCACAATAATCAGTGACATAAAAGGTATTGCTGATTTGTTGGGTGAAACATTTTTGTCTTCATCCAGCAATATTATGTATACAACAAATTTTCGGGCTTACAAAGTCCAAACTGAACAACAATATTTAAACTTTCACTCCTCATCTAATGAGGAATATAATGTGCCATTTAGCAGAATAGAACTATGTACAGCAATCTTTCGCTCGGGGAATACTGCTGTAGGCCCAGATAAAATCCACTACAGCATGATTAAAAATATGTCAGACAATTCCCTTGGAAATCTTTTGAATCTGTTTAACAGAATATGGGCAGAACATACATTTTCTGACTCTTGGAGGCTATCTATCATTATTCCCATTCCCAAGCCAGGTAAAGACTGCAAGAATTTCTCTAATTAGACCAATTTCTCTGACTAGTTGTCTCTGCAAACTTTTCGAGAGAATGGTAAACAGACGCCTGATGTTTCTCCTAGAGGAAAAGAACTACTTCTTACTACATCAGTGTGAATTTTGTAGGAACAGAAGTACCACAGACAATTTAGTAAACCTTGAAACTTCTATACGCGAAGCGTTTGTAAGACGACAGCACTTAGTGTCTGTGTTTTTCGATATAGAAAAGGCCTATGATCGCTGCTGGCGATACGGGATACTCTGTGATCTGCATCACTTTGGATTGCGGGGTAATCTGTTAATTTTTATAAAAAACTTTTTACAGAATTGAAGATTTCAACTTAGAATGGGCAACACTTTATCTAGGTTTTTCACACAAGAAGAAGGTGTCACTCAAGGTTCTATTTTGATTGTGACTCAGTTATACTGTTAATTTTTATTAGGAACAAAGTGTCTTTCTCCCAATGTGAAACACTCCTTGTATGTGGATGACTTTCAGATTTCCTGTCAGTCTACTAACATCAGTTTTATTGAAGGACAACTGCAAACCTCTCTAAATCGGATAGACAATTGGTCCAAGATCAATGGTTTTATTTTTAATGCAGAGAAGACCTCATGCATCCACTTTTGCCGAAGGCGTGGTTTGCACCTGGACTTTGAAATTTACCTAAATGGGGTTAAAATTTCAATGGTCAACGAAGCAAAATTTTTGGGTGTCGTGTTTAACCATAAATTGACGTTTCTGCCACACTTGCGTAATTTGAAAAGTAGATGCTTAAAAGCTCTGAATTTTTTAAAGGTACTGTGCTGCTCATTTTGGGGAGCAGACTAATGTTCTATGCTCAGGATTTATAGGGTTCTTGTTCGCTCTAAGCTGGACTATGGATGCGTTGTGTATGGCTCTGCACGAGACTCTACTCTTCGGACTCTGGATTTAATCCACCATCAAGCATTGCGTTTGTGCACTGGTTTATTTTGAACTTTTTCTGTTTAAAGTTTGTATGTGGATGCTCATGAGCCTACACTATCTCTTAGGAGAGAACAGTTGTCTTTTTTTTAATACATTAAACAGAAATCTCAGAATAAACTTTCAGCTCATTGTTCAGATAGTCAGCTGAAAAGATTCTTTGCAGCTCGCTCAAGTAGTGTTCCTACATTTGACATAAGAATGGAGAATGTAAGCAGCACGATTGACCTGGACAGAAGCAACATTTCACAGGTTGAGGTTAATAGTATTTTCTCTTGGTTGATTTCAGTGATAAATGTTGATTTAAGCTTAAAGCAGTTTTCAAAAGAAATTACCCCAGACTATGTCTATAGACAGCACTTTGCAGAAATTCAACATTGTGACAGGAATTTAATTTTTATATACACCGATGGATCTAAATTGGATGACTATGTTGGCTTAGTCTTTGTTTGCCAGGATTAAATCGTGGCAGCACAAATAGCACCGAATTCTTTCATTTTTACTGCGGAGTTGCAGGCTATTTATTTAGTTTTAAAGTATATAAATAGGAAAGGTCATCGGTGTTGCGTGATTTACACTGACTCAGTTAGTGCACTTCAGGCTTTGATCTCGTATGAACTTAGTTCTCACTCCATAGTGATTAAAATTCGTAAGCTGATTTGCCATCTTTTTGCGAGGAATTTCTCTATAAAATTTTGTTGGGTCCCAGGCTATGTAGGTATAAGAGGGAATGAGGAATCTGACGCAGCTGCAAAGTTAGCAAGTCCTTCTGAGCATACAATGTTTATTGAAGGAGGTGACTTGAAGCTAGTTATTAAAAAACGATCAGAGGAGAAATGGCAAAATGTGTGGAATGCACAAGTCCACAATAAACTACACGAGATCAAACCTGTGATAGAAAATTGGACACAGAAGTAATTCTATGACAGGAGATCTGAGGTCATTCTTACTTGTTCGAGAATGTGACATACTCAACTGACTCATCAATATTTTTTGAAGGGTGATGAGCAGCCAGTATGTCAGTATCGCAACTGTAATGTAAGTGTTAAGCACATACTGAGTAATTGCATGGCCTCTGAACGGATTCGTAGGCAGCATTTTGGAAATGCGGGTATTAAAGAGATTTTGGGTTAGAGGCCAAATGTTGATAAATTATTGAACTTTTTAAAAGTTACAAATATTTATAAAGAGATTTAATTATTTATTTATTTATATCTATATACATTTTGTTGTTATACACAGTTTAACTGTTGTATATTTTTGTTATTGGTTTTTTGTTCTTTGTTTTGTTCATTTTTATTATTTATGTACTCATATATACATACCATAAGTTGTGGCGCAGCTTGGCCTATGTTGCTCATGTGCCAATAAACCTTAACCAGCTAACCAACCTACCAATGTTGCTGATATCAATGATGCAGTTGAAGTTGTCACTTCCAGTATTATTCAGGCAGCCAAAAAAACAATGGGGAAAATGTCAACCAGATATCCAAAACATCCGAAAGCATGGTGGGATGAGAATTGCGAGGCAGCATTTAAAGATCTAAAGAAAGCATGGGGGATTTTCAGAAGATACCCACTGCTAGCAATTTGATTGCTTTTAAAAAAGGAAAGAAAATTCCAGGAAAATAAGGAGGCAAATCAAAGGGATTTTTGGAGGAACTATGTTTCTGGTATAACATCTTCCACTAGTTCAAAAGCAGTTTGGGATAAAATTTATAAAATTAATGGAAAATGTACTTCTTAGTGTCTGTCTATGCTAGAAAGCAATGGCACAATAATTTCTAATATACAGGGTATTGCTGATTTGATGGGTAAAACGTTTTGTTATTTATCCAGCAGTACAATGTATGCAAGGAATTTTCAAGCTTATAAAGCCGAAAGAGAAAAACAAAATTTAAATTTCCATTCCTTATCTAATGATGAATACAATGTGCCATTTACTATAATCGAATTACATACATGAAACTCTTGCTAAGGGAATACTACTGTAGGCTTGGATAAAATTTACTATAGCATGATTAAAAATGTTTTGAATAATTTGTTTAGTAATCTTTTGAATCTGTTTAACAGAATATGGACAGAACATATTTTTCCTGACTCTT
Organism: Centruroides vittatus; assembly: GCF_030686945.1. NCBI lineage: Eukaryota > Metazoa > Arthropoda > Arachnida > Scorpiones > Buthidae > Centruroides > Centruroides vittatus. The sequence continues at coordinate 134,199 of NW_027121205.1, forward strand.
GGAGGCTATCAATTATTATTTTCATTACAAAACTAGGTAAAGACTACAAGAATCTCTCTAATTATAGACTAATCGCTCTGACGAGTTGTTTCTGTAAACCCTTTGAGAGAATGGTAAACAGACGTTTGATGTTTTTTTTAGAGGAAAAGGATTATTTTTTTATCACATTAGAGCGGATTTCGTAGGAACAGACATGTTTTGTAGGAACAGACGTATCGCAGACAATTTAGTCAACTTTAAATTATCTATACGCGAAGTGTTCATTAGACGACAGCACTTAGTGTCTGTGTTGTTCGATATAGAGAAGGTTTATGATTGCTGCTGGCGATACGGAATACTTTGTGATCTGCATTACTTTGGATTGTGGGGTAATTTACGAATTTTTATTAAAAACTTCGTACAGAATTATAGATCTCAAGTTAGGATGGGCAACACTTTGTTTCAACCTTTCACACAAGAAGAGGATGTCTCTTAAGGTTCTATTTTGAGTGTAACTCTGTTCCTAATTTAAATTAACAGCATAGCTAAGTGTCTTTTTTCCAGTGTGAAACACTCTCTGTATGTGGATGACTTTCAGATTTTCTGCCAGTCAAGTAATGAGTTTCATCGAGATACAACTGCAAACCTTCCTAAATCGCCTAGACAATTGGTCCAAGACGAACGGTTTTAGTTTTATCACATTAAAGACTTTGTGCATCTACTTTTGCCGAAGGCATGGTTTGCACCTTGACCCTGAAATCCACCTAAATCGGGTTAAAATCTCAATGGTTTACGAGGCAAAGTTTTTGGGTGTTATTTTGACTAGAAACTGACATTTTTATCACATTTGCACAATTTGAAGAGTAGATGTTTAAAATTTTTGTACCTTTTAAAGGTATTAGGCTGCTCAGCCTGGGAAGCAGACAAATGTTTAATGCTTAGGATTTATAGGGCTTTTGTTCGCTTTAAGCTGGATTGCAGCTGCGTTGTGTATGGCTCTGGGCGAGAATCTGCTATTCGAATGCTGGATCCAATCAACCATCAAGCATTGTGTTTGTGCACTGGTACTTTTCGAACTTCTCCTGTTCAAAGTTTGTATGAGCCTCCACTAGTTCTCAGCAGAGAACAATTGTGTTTTTTATTTATATTATATTAAACAGAGATTTTAGAATAAGCTTTTAGCTGATTGTTCAGATTTTCAGCTGAAAAGATTACTTGCAGCTCGCCCAAGTAGTGTCTTTACATTTGATATAAGAATGGAGAATGTAAGCAGTATGATTGACCTGGACACAAGCAACATTTCACAGGTTGAGGTTAATAGAATTGTAAAGTTCTATTTTTAGTATGTTAGGAAATCGACACTAATTGCGGCCGGTAAAACTTTTGTTAACCTAACGGGTACTTTATGCGGATTCGAGATTAGTTTGCCAGGCCTGGGCTTTTACGCATGCATTGAAAAGAATTAGTAAGAATAACGACAAATATTAAGTTAAAGCAAAAAATTTAAAATATATTTAATTAGTAAATTGAATTTACTATGTACAATTGTTTATAATTCAAAACAAAATTTATTTATGAAAATCAACAAGTCAACTTGACAATAACTTAGCTACTCAGCTGAACTTAATATTAATTCTTCTTTGAAAATTCTACAAATCAAATACTTTGGAACTATGAACAGAATCTCTTACGAACTAAACGTCTATTTGTCATTTCACTATACTAGGAACCTATTTTTTCAATCCTTTCTTTATCGTCAAATCGAACTTGTCTTTAACACCTTGGATCGCCTAATTCTTCCTCTGGACTTTGACCAGTAATCACCTCGATTTGGAAATCACCTTGCTTTTTTTGGTTGACATGCTGGTTTTATTGTGTGAGGTGACGTGACAATTGAACTGGGTTACTCCCTTTATTTACATACTTAGTTTTCTAACATTAAGTTTTTTTCTGGCAGCTTTATTTTTTTGACAAAAGCTTATAAATCGTTTACAAAGTATTTAGCACAATTTTCTTGGATGTTATGACGGTTTTGTAAGTTCTTTGCTAGTGAGTGTGGGGATTCCCCTTTTAATTTTTTTTACTGCGGACTGTTTACTTTTGCTTGGCAGCGCAAGTGTGTGAGATTTTTCCTACAGCGCTTGTTTCTTTCGTGAGTTTGTTTATCTTTTTTTTTCGTTACTAATAAGAGAGTGGTGGGGAACCGTCGGTTTAAATAAACATAAGCCCTAAACAAAATATAATAAAACGAAAAATAATAATAAAATAAAAATAACGCTCAGACTCAGTTCCTTACAGAATTTTATTTTGGTAAACTCCAGTGATTAATGTGGATTTAAGCTTAAAGCAGTTCCCCAAAGAAATTACACTTGACTACGTCTATAGACAGCAGTTTGCAGAAATTCAACATTGTGACAGGAATTCAATTTCTATATACACTGATGGATCTAAATCGGATGACTATGTTGGCTTAGCGTTTGTTTGTTAAGATGAAATTGTGGCAGAATTTTTTCCATTTTTACTGCGGAGTTGCAGGCTATTTATTTAGCTTTAAAGTATATAAATAGAAAACGTCATCGGTGCTGCACGATTTACACTGACTCAGTTAGTGCACTTTAAGCTTTGAACTCATCTGAATTTAGTTTTTACTCTATAGTGAATAAAATTTATAATTTGATTTGCCATTTTTTTTAGAGGAATTTCTCTATAAAGTTTTGTTGGGTCCCAGGCCATGTAGGTATAAGAGGGAATGAAGAAGCTGACGCAGCTGCAAAGTCAGCAAGTCCTTCTCAGCATACAATGTTTATTGAAGGAGGTGACTTGAAGCTAATCATTAAAAAACGACTAGCAGAGAGATGGCAAAATATGTGGAATGCACAAGTTCATAATAAACTACATGAGATCAAACCTATGATAGAAAATTGGACACATAAGCAACTCTATGAGAGGAGATCTGAGGTTATTTTTACTCGTTTGAGAATTGGACATACTCGGCTGTCTCATGAATATCTTTTGAAAGGCGTTGAGCAGTTAGTATGTTAGTACTGCAAATGTTTACTTACCATAAAACACCTACTGCTAGCTTGCTTTGCCTTTGAGATAATGTGTAGACAGTATCTTGGGACAGGACGTTTGACAGAGATTTTGGGCCAGAGTCTCTATCTGTATAATGTATTAGACTTTTTAAAGGTCACTAATTTGTACAAAGAGATTTAACTATTTATTTATTTATTTATTTATTTTTTACTTTTTTCTGTTTTGTTGTTAATTTTTTTTAATTGTGTACTTGTTGTTTTCATGTTGTTATTTTATATAATATGTGACGGACGAAAAGACGAAGGTGTTTAATCACACTTTTGAATTTTTTTTCTCCACCATTTTTATCACAAGATCAGTTGGAAACTCATAAAAAATTATTTCCTACGAACTTGCTTTTTCGTTGAGGATGACTCATTCTCGGGACATATGCCACCAGGAACTTTTCGAAGAAATTTACGTATTGGACACCTGACCCTCATGGAAAAAACCTGAGTGAAAAAATAAAACGAACGAACGATGACGAATTTGGCAGTCGTCGTTTAGTTATCGGGACAATAATCCTGAACTCTTTCCGCCATCTTTTGAATTAAGACCATTTTGGATTTATACCAAGACCATAGTGCGGATTATCTTGTGAACTATTCTATCAAATCGTGACTTCCCATGGACCGTATCATCCCTGGGATACCCGACGTTGGCTCCAAGACACTTTAAGGTATTTATTAACTCGCGAATCGTTTGTAAACTCTCTAACTTAGCGTATCTAAAAATACATCTGTATTAGCGATGCGTCTTATTGTACTTTTGTTATACTCCCTTATTAAAATTAGCCTTGTTACTTAGTTGGTGTCTTGAGTGACTCACTTTCTCGGTTCTCCTACCTCCACCTCTACCGCAAACGTACCCGCTCACGCGCGACCGCTTGCGCGACGGAAAAAGAACTTTGCATCGCGATTTTTGAGTCTTGATCGGCTCGGTGGTGTCACATTCTGACGAGGGGTCAAAGAGACCTTGACCCTCCGGTCACAAATATATACATATAGTGTTTAGAGAATTAATTATTCGGCGTGGTGCTGTTTGGCTGTTGTGGCCCTTGCGCCAAAAAACTTTAACTAACCAACTAACCAACCAACTTTTTTTACTGCCCGCCATTTGGACAACAGCTGCGCACACGTGGTAAAAGCCAACCAATCCTATTACTGCTTAGAAGCACCCGTCAAAGGGTGATATGGCAGCGCGAAATAATTAATTTGCGCGACGACATTGTGAATCCTGATACGGACAGCAGAACCCCCTTTTATAAATATATATATATAACTACAATAATGATGTAAAGTACTAAATTAACACCGAATAACGAAATCACTATGTTTAAGACCCAACGGGTACTTTACGTGGGTTCGCGAAAGATGAAGCCAGGCCTGGACTTCGCGGATACGGAACTTATATCTAAAATTTATTAGTCAAACAAAGTAAAATAAAGTCAAGTTTTAATCTGTACAAATACTACACAACTAATTAAAGTCCAAAACAAATTTATTCTATAAAGGACATGCCATTGAACCGACAACCAAAAGAAAACTTATCAATTATTACTTAGAACTAATCCCCTGAGATTTCCGACAACAAAAGATCAAAATTTAAACTATTTACAACACAAAACTAGAATCTAAATCTATCCGTCACCTCCACTATCCGAATCCTTTCTTCAGTTTTTTCTATTTGAAACTTTTTTATCCTTTCCAATCTGGAATCAGCTGTTTGATGATCTCTTGATAGTACATTTCTTGTAGTCAGGGAAAGCTCACCTCGCTCTGTTGCCGGAATTCGCTGGCTTTATAGTGGTACGGTGACGTTACACTTTGTTGGCTGAAACCACCCCCTCATTTACATACTTACTGTCTAACAAATACTTTAATTTTTATCTGGGCAGCGAGTGTTACAATTTACTAAAGACTTTTACAAAATATTTAATAGTAAGTAGTTTCATCCTTGAGATGTCTTTTTAAGTCGTTTAGTATTCTTACTTTCTACGTGTATGTGGGGACTCCCCTCTTTTTTAATCGGATCGTCTGTTTCACTTCCGATATCGGGCGCGCAATGGCGCGTTTGTTTTGTTTTTCGGTGCTTCGTCGGTGAACGTAAGTTGGTTTTTTAAATTTTGTTTATTTGGCGGGTGAGTGGGGAACTTTCGCCCTAACTAAACATAAGCCCCAAAACAAAAATACTCATAACGAAAACAAAAAAGATAAAATAAAAATACAGCTTGGACTCAGTTCCTTACAGTGATTAATCACTACACTAACTTCAGTTTTTTGTTGAGTTTCAGATGTGGGGTGTGTAATAATTACTTTACTAGTGTTGCAGTTCGCTGTTATACAAGATGATGCTGTAACTAGAGCGAGAGATTTGTCTTTATGTAGCATGGTGTTATGCTTCTTACGACAATGCTTGCATGTATCTGTAGATTTATAATTTTTCATTGAGTTATTACCCTTCAAACAATTAAAACAGAGTAGAGCATTATTGACAGTGACCTTACGAGTTTTTGACATTCTGTTTTTGGAATGCTGGACAGTAAAAAAACATGATGCGCCTTTTTGCAAACTGGACAACTTAAAAACAGTTACGCTATGAGCTTAGAGTGTAGTTGACAGTTTTCGTATGTTTTGTTGTGTTTTTTGTATCAACATATTGCTCACAGAAATCTCTAGAGCATATCTGTGCTTCAGAAATTTTTTTAACTCATTGAATGTAGGGTATATAGTTGTCGTAGCCTTCAATTTCACTGTTTTCTTGTTTCATTATTGAGTTAGTTTCTTAATGTATAATCCAACATGTGATTTGAATAATTTGTCGGCAATTTTAACACTGCTAATGCTCTGACGTGTTTTACAGTCGTGTTTAGTAGTCGTTTGATTTTACTCGTTGAATCAGTCCTTGGATGTGGCTGTTTAAAAAGAGCCTTAAGATGAATGTGAATAATTTGTCGTTTATTTTCGTATTTATCTTGCAGTATCTTCCATGATTCTGTATAATTACCATCACTGACTTTAATGGAAGGTAGGAGTTGTTGCAGCTTCTCCCTTTAAAACTGATTTAAGGTAATGAAGTTTTTGCACGTTTGTTAAAGTTGTATTGTTATGCACAATTGCTGAAAATAAGTCTTTGAACTTGATCCATTCTAAATAATCTTTCTCAAATGTTGGTAGTTCAAGTTTTGGCAATTTTATCGACGCGGAGTTTGCCTGCCCTTTAAATGATTCATTCGACTGTCGTGGTGATGCTTGTGTTGATGTCTGTGTTATTGGTGCCTTTTTTTTGGATTAATGATGATAACTTGGAGTGTACTAGAATGTATTTTTCCTGTACTTCTTTATAATCTCTTTCTTGAGCTGTTGATTGTTCATCTGTACTATACATGAGTATATTGTTACTTATATTCAGATACTCTTTCCACTTATCATCTAATAATGTGATTCTTGTGCTAAGAATATGAATAGTTGCATTTTGAGCTTTACTACTAAAGGCAAAATTATAATGTTTTGTTATGCTTTGTTTAATAACCTTACAGTTTGTTTTTTCTTGCGAGATGTCCATGATGAATACTAACTTGCAATATGCTATATTAAACTAGTACAGTTACGTTTACTGAATGAAACCTGAGACGATAGAAATGTTTTACTCGCTAAAGTTGTACTGAACTTTGCTCAATATTCTAACCAACTCAATATCCATGAGGTTAGGCTTAATGCACTGCATCAAAAAGTTTTTTGAAGAGAGACTCTTCACTGTAACTGATTGCAATTCTTTGTTATTTGACTTAATTTATCTCGACGGACCAAATTTATGTTATGTAATAAATGATTGTTGTGTTTATGTTTCTCATTTTTGCTGAAAAAAGATACAACAAAATTTGTTTTAATTAACGCTCACCATACTAGTTCTCGTTCTTACCTTTTTTCATAAGAGTTATGAGATTGATTTATTAATGTGGGATCACTGGGAGGTCGGACGGAGTCGGCCTTTTTTCTCGGTTCACAGGTCGGTTAAGACCTGCCCACTGTCGAGGATGGCTTGTTCAGTCTGGAACTAGTAACTTGTCAGGCGAGTGGAGAAGGAGAGAGGGGATCGTTGATAAGACAGAGGCGAGATTCGAATAAATATGACACCAGTTACAATAACAAACAGAATTTATTACGAAACGATAAAGAACAGTTACACCGAATAACATTGACAGAGATATTATATACTAACATAGGAAAGTTCGAACCCGAGAGAGAGTTTACAAATAAGTGGTCGTCATACCTCAACAGGTGGTTAGAGTTTGAGGACAGAGTCTATTCGGAAGTCAATTTAATCGGCGCCTTAGAGGCGTCGTAGATTTTCTGTGTGAGGAGTAAAGGTCTGACTATAGGCGGGAGCTACGAACGACGACCTTTCTGTTCTTGCTCCCCTCCTTTTTATTTCGTCCCCTCGTTAATTTTCTTGCCAATAAGCGAATTTTGTCTTTAGTTCCGAGTGTGACTCAGTTTCGAGTTTCAAGGGGAGGGGGAAGTACAGTCATTCCCCTAAGACGGGTCGAGTTTTGGTTTGGAATTTCGTTATTGATATCAAGATAAAGACTATTTTAAATTTTTATTTTTCCGGTCAATTCGAATTCTCACATTACTGCAGGCTTTCCAAAATTGTAGATGTCCTAATAGGGCAAGTTTGATTTTTTTTGTTGGAGAGATTTTCTTTTTTTAAGTATTTGCAGAAAGCAGTGGGAATTATATTAAACAAAGTTATTTAAATATCATAGTGATAGAGTTTGGGTATTCTATGATACAAAAGTTATTTATTTGTTTGAGTTTATTTATTAGGTTTCATATGAAGCAAAAATAGGATTTCCAGGGTTCGGAAGTCGGAAGTTTGGAAGTGGATGTTCGGTGACGTCAGTAAGTGCTTGATTGGTTGACCCCATTAAGGGTGAGGTCGAGGGTGTGGTTCAAAGTTTGAATTGTGTCATGTGCGTTTGTAGGTTAATTGTTCGTTGTTCTTTGGTGCGTATTGTCTTGATCGATGAGGTGCTATCTTGGAATTAAGGATGTAAGCGATTATTTCTTACTGGGAGATTATCTCGCAGGTGAGTGAATAACAGTTTCTATTTCGAGTCTTGATAAATTTTGGAGTCGGTGAGTGGAAAGTCAAAGTAGCTGAAGGCTTGTAGATTTTCATCTTCAGTCGGCCATTCTTCAGAGGCTGTTCTTTTATAAGTACAAAAGTAATATTAAATTAGATTATAGAGATCAAAGTTTTGTCTTTCGGGTACGTTGGAGGTATGCATGGGTTTACAAGTTATTTACCGTACTTTCTCTCGGGATTATTATTCACGATTAAGATAATTAAGTAAAATAATAAAAATAAAAAGGATGAAAATATTAGTATTAAGAAATAACCTATTTTTGCTAATTGGAAACGTATAATATAAATAATAAAATAGGGGTTAGTATAAAATTTGCGATCTCGTAGGAGCATATGAACATATAAAAGTTGTGAAAGTTAACTCTAGAAAATAGTTAAAGATGGCGGTTAATAAGTTTGAACAATGGAAGCTTGGGTGGGCTGGGGTTTGGCTTTTTTACAGGAAGTTGGTTCGGCTGTTTGTGGAAGTGGCTTGGGTTTGTGTATTTCGTCGAGGGGAGTGGCTTCTGCTTCAATTTATTCAACAGTTCGTTCATTTGTGGTTTTTGATTTTTGTCATCGTAGATAATAACAAACGATGAAAGTGGCACAACTTACTAATATGGTTTTTCCAAGACAACTAAGGAGTATTGTTATTAATGGCGAGTTGGATGTTGGAGGAGGTTTTGTGGATATTCGTAGCAAATGGTCGAGATCGTACTGGACGTTTTTCAGTGAGCGATTGGCTAGCTGGATGTCAGTATTTACAGATATCTTTAGTAGGTCAGACTCGTGCGAGGTTACGAGATGTTTTTGTAGTACTTGTATTTTTGTCTGATTGATAATTTGTTTGATAGGTTGAACGATCAATTGTTGTTCCATGGTTAGGTGAATCGTAGATTGTCTTTGGAAATGTGGAGTGAGGATGATTTCAGGCAAATCGCCAGTACATGCCTTTGGGAGTTTAACTACTCCAGCACCGTTTAATTTTCGAATAGTTGATAAAAAGGGTGCTTTTTGAGATTGTGTGGGGCATTTGATTGTAAGGATAAGTGGTTTCGGAGTGGAATAAATCCATATGTTGTGTCGATCTATTTTCTTAAAGATCGGCGTGTATTTAACGACGATTTGTCTGGTACAAAGGTCTTTAATCTGCTCTTCGTTTTTGCTAAATAGCGAATACTCACAACTTTGTTGCGGAGTTCGTTGTATAGGTACGTCTAATGAGCATGTAGCGGAACAAGCTGTTTGACAAGTGATGAGGTCGTGACGTTGTAGAAGCATGTAGGCCTGTCAGTCCATCGATAAAGCGATGATTGGATAGGTAGTTTGGTTTTGTATAAAGGTCTTTATCGTAGGTATATAGGTGGGAAATTGGACGATTTCATACATGTCAAAGTACTTAGTGGGCATAATCAAAGGAATTTTGGCAAAAACTTGCAGTCTGCCCGGTAGGGCCACGGCGATGGTGGTAATCCACTGATAGTATTTAAACAACGTGTTTTCAAGGATGGGTTCGATCATTGCATAATTCTCTGGAAGTTGGGTTTGGATATCTCGGAGCGTGCAGTACATAATTTTTTGAGGGATAACATAAGTGTTTATTCTTCCTTGCTCTAATATGTCAATCGCTTCGCGTAATTTGAGTAGTTGGAAATGGAGTTTCTGAACAGAAGATTCAATGGTTTGTAAGATAATTTTGTACGCGAGGTTAATCTGGTAGACATTTATTAGTTACCCAAAGTTTTCTATTTGCTTGTATATGATGTAGATCTGATGTCGGTTGTTTTCACTGATGTTGAGCTTGTCATTAAGTAGGGTAGTTTGTGATTGGAGAAGGTGTATGATGCCTTTATTTTGTTGTTTAAGAGTTCCGATCTCGGTGTTAAGCGCTTCTACATCTTCCGATGTAGCAGTTTCAAAGAGGAATTTAAGAGCTTTTTCTTCAAAGTTGATTAAACCTCGTTTCTTATTTCTTGTGGGGTTAAGAGTGACGAGTGAAAAGAGTTCACGATAGTTTTTTTGATAATTACTGAAAGAGGCTTTGATTAGTTCAAAGCCCTTTGCAGGGAGTTTCCATTCGGTGGAGGCTGTGTTTTTGGAGAGGTTAAGATTTTGTCGTTCGATTAAAACTTCCAAATAATCAAGTGATTCGGAGAAGAATTGGATTTGTTGATTGAGATGTTCGAACGTAAAATCATTAACTAGAGTTTAATGACTGGAGGTTATGAGGAAATTTATTTGGTGTACGAAAACTACTCCTTTCGTGAAGGTTATGGGTTCTGAGGCTGTTTTCAATATAGCGCAGCATAGGTAAAGGATGCTGATTTGTAGATAGATCATGATGATTTTGGCTAGCTACCTAGGTAAGATAGAACTCTAGGTGAGAGAGCAAATAACTAACTTTGGAAACGAGATTAATCGCGTCTTCGCGTATTAATTGCGTGTTTACCCTTTTGCCGGGTTTTATTATTTTACGCGGTCGGTTTTTATTTGCGGCCACACGTTACACGTTCGGAAAGAATAAACGATATACAAGACGAAGGATGTAAGGATAATATTTATTTGTATGTTAATATATAAGTATATAAGTATTCCATTACACAGGGTGCATGGAAGAAGTGGCGTCCAGTTTCCTCATCTAGGAGGATGGCCTGCGTCGAGGTTGTTGGTTGGAGGCTCGCCTGGGACGATCCGATTTTTCTTCTGCTGATGGGAAAAGAGTAGCCCTGGTGGCGTGAACCGGAAGTTGCGTATAATACGCCTTGACTCGCTCAATCTTTTCCCGAAAAGCGTGTTTTAGCTTCGGAGGGCATCTATGTATCACCGGGAGGATGAGGGTGGCCGGGATTGCCTCTCGTCGACATTGGTTCTGGTTATAATCCAGCACCCCTTGTAGGGCGGCAGCATTGACTTCTGTCACTTGGGAAGGGGGTGGAGTGGGGATTGGAGCATCCCACCAGTTATTCTTGGCGGCCATGTCTGGAAGGACCAGGAAAGGATTAGTATTACTGATTTGAGTCGGCGGAGATGACTGATATCATGAATTTAATATTTTTAAGGGCGTTGAACGAATAAACTGTATTGGCAGCCAGGTCCAAAGGAGGATACAACGCATAACTGGTGGGACGCGATCCCAAGCTTTTTTGAAGTCGTTTACGTGTCGTAGGTGATTTTGCGATTTTTTTTTTGGAGCGTTTGTTTGCGTGCCTTTTTGCTTACCTGTAGTTCACACGGACTGACTTTTGGGAAAGTCTGCTACCTTCTCGAGGTGCGTCCTGTCAGTAGCTCGTTAGAGTGAAGCTAAAAGCAGGCATCTCTTTTGCCTTTTTAAGGCTCTTTTATGGCTAATAGGCCAAACCCTGAAGACAGTTGTAGTGAGGAAAGTTCCTCTGCTGGCAAGGAGGAAGGGGAGTTGGAGTTGGGTCCCGATGGGAACAGGTTTGCAGCCGCTGAAAGACTCCAGCGGGAGTTAGGAAAGTACCTGACTAAAAATGGGCGATCTTGCATGGGAACGAGAGAACATTACGACTATATAATGGGTGTGGTAGGAGATATCATAGATTTATTTCGGAAGGGAGAGAGAGAAGATCTGCAAGTCCAGATTAAAGAACTTAACGATAAAATAGAAAGCATTATGCAGCCAACCAGACCGCTCTATTCACAAGTTGTGACGAGTAAGAAAGCGGTGTCTACTAAAGAAGTCATTTTCGTGGAACCAGAAGCAGAGGGGGATGACCCCGAAGAGACGAAGAAGAAGCTGAAGAAGAAGATTGACCCCAAAAGTCTTGGGGTAGGTATTCAGGCCGTGAGAAAGTTGAAGAAAGGCGGAGTGGCTATTGAAGTGGGTAGCGCAGAGGAGAAAGTCAAACTAAGGAAGGAAATAGAAGGGGTTGGGCTTAAAACATCAGAGCCCACCAAGAGGAAGCCACGGGTGATAATATATGGCGTCCCCAAGGATTACACCAAGGAAGAAGTAATAGAAAGCATTTACCACCAAAATGAAGGAATAGCCGCAGTTCATAACGATGTCAAGAAATATAAAGCAGAAGTCATAGCAAAGTTCCCTCTGGGAGGGAGAGACAAGCCCAGAACAAACTGGGTACTAGAAGTTACCCCAGTTTACAGGAATATTCTTAAAAAATTCAAGAAAGTGAACATACAGTGGATCAGATGTGGAGTCGACGACTTCGTGTCTGTAATACAATGTTTTAAATGTTGTCGTCTCGGGCATTTCGCCAAGGATTGCCCGGAAGGAAAACGGGTATGTAGTCAGTGCGGCCAAGACCATACATATCGTGAGTGTCCAAACAAAAAGACCATTAAGGAGTGTGTTAACTGCAAGAAAGAAAAGGGAAGTAACTATAACCATAATTCATGCGACAAGAGCTGCCCATCAATAATGAGAATCAGAAAAATGATAATGACAAAGATCGATTATGGACAATAGTCCCGTCATTAATCAAGAAAATGAAATGACTGTTTTACAAGTTAATCTACAAAAGTCTAAAGGAGCCATGGCAGCTTTATGTAAAACGATGGAGCGAGTGGATGTTGCTATTATTCAGGAACCCTACTGTATTAGGGGTTCAATAGGTTGTGTTCGGAAGCAATACGTGCTTTTGCACGAGCCCTCTCCACTAGCCGCCATAGTGGTTAGGAACGCCAGGATCCCAGTTTTCTATCACGGGAACCTTAGCACTCGTAGGGTGGCCTGCGCCACTATAGGCACTGGTTCCAACCAGTATGTTCTGGTCAGCATCTACTGCCAAATAACCGTAGATCTTGAGGAGATTCTTGCCCCATTGGACAATATCGTTGGGCAGTTTCGAGGAGAGAAGATCATAATAGGTGGGGACATTAACGCCCACTCCCAACTGTGGGGCGACCCCGATAACGATGACCGGGCCGACGAATTCTTACAGTTTGTCAGCGCCAAAGGGCTGTACGTTATTAATGACCCCAGTTCCCTCCCCACGTTTGATGCCGCCATAGGGCAAAGCTGGGTGGATATCACTTGCTGTAACGGCAGGTCGCTTGGGCATGTTACGGACTGGAGAGTGTCGGCACACGCTAGTCTTAGTGATCATTCTTATATCTTTTACAAGATCGGAATTACGGGAGAGACTGAAGAAGGTGTCCTGAAATACGATGTTAAAAGGGCCGACTGGGCCACCCTTGAATCAAAGCTTAGGGAAACGGTTGAGGCCCTTAGGCTGGATGAGATTCAGGACAGTACAGTTGCAGAATATAAAATCAGTACTTTTATTAATGTCCTCGAGGATATTTGTTGTGAGACAATTCCAAGGAAGAAAAAACGGGACAGGGCCGTCCCCTGGTGGACCCCTGAGCTTTCGGCTTTAAGGTCTGAGAACAATTGCCTCAGGCGGCGTTATCAAAGGGCAAGGGACCAGAATGAACGGCAAAGGAAATATACTCTTTATCGAGAACACGAGAAGAAATATAAGGCGGCTATCTTGAGCACAAAGCTTGCCTCCTGGAAGGACTTTTGTACTTCTAGTTCCAACAGGCCATGGAGTTATTTATATAAAAGTTGCACAGGAAAGCTTAAAACAACAAACATTCTTCGGAGCCTCAATGCCAACGGCGAGTTTACGATGGATACTGAGAGCACTATCAATGCCCTCATGGACCGGTTTTTTCCGGTCGATGACCCTGACTCTGACCGTCCAGAGCATAGGAAGGTCAGGGAAACCATCGAAGAGAGTTATCAGGCAGAGGATGGGCCTCCGTTCTCCTTTGCAGAAGTGGAAGATGGAGTGCGTCACTTAAAGAGGGGCAAGGCCCCTGGCGTGGATAACCTGACTAGTGAGATTGTTCAGAAGATTTGGACGATGATACCAGACACCTTGGTCACGCTTTACAACGCATGTCTTGAACATGGCGTTTTTCCAGAACGCTGGAAACAGGGAAAACTGACTATAATACCTAAAGGAGAAGGAAAGGCGAGAGACGAGGCGGGCAGTTACAGGCCAATCAGCCTCCTTCCCGTGATGGGAAAGGTTTTGGACTACCTTATCGTCCAAAGGCTAACTTACCAAGTCCTGCATGAAAAGGCGTTTAGCCCGAAACAATACGGATTCCTACCGGGCAAATCTACTGAAGATGTCATCTGTTCAGTCGTTACCGATGTCAAAGACACTATCAAAGCATACAAGTATTGTTGCCTCCTAAGCTTGGACATTAGAGGGGCGTTTGACCACGCCTGGTGGGCGCAGATCTTCTTGCATCTAAGGCAATGGCGCTGTCCGAAAAACCTCTACAATCTTGTGAGGAATTACTTCAATAACCGGAACGTCAGTTACACACACGGCAATGTCCAGATTACTCGGAAGGTCAATAGAGGATGCCCACAGGGGTCGAACTCAGGCCCCTTCTTCTGGAACGTCTTGTATGACGGGTTCTTGAGGGTTGACAAAGGAGTGACAGAATACGCCTATGCTGACGATACGGTGCTTCTATTTGGTGCCAATTCCAGAAGGGAGATAGAGATAGTTGGAACAACCCTGCTTGAAAAAGTTACGGAAGTCGGGCATAATTACAAGCTTGAATTCAACTCAAAGAAGACGCAAGGCATAGTGTTTCATAGGCCGGGAGAAACGGACCTTTATAAGAGAGTCCCGACTATAAAAATGAATAACGACTCGATCAAAATAGTTCAATCCATGAAATACTTAGGGGTGGTTCTGGACAAGAACCTGAATTGGGCAGATCACATCACTATGGTCAAGACCAGAAGCGACTTACTCTTCAATCACCTTGCCAGGGTGGCCAAAGCTGACTGGGGGTTAGACTCAGCAGCCATCAAAGAACTTTACAATGCTGTCTTTATTCCCAAGATCACTTACGCTGCGAATGCATGGCATATAGCAGCAGACAAGGTAAGGAACAAACGGACCTTATTGGCCGCCCAGAGGCATGCTGCTTTACGTATGGCCAAAGCCTTCCGGACTGTCTCTACAGAGGCTCTCCTGGTGATATGTGGAATCTTACCAATTGACCTTGTGCTACATGAAAAGGCCCAACGCTATCGGGTCAGGAAAGGGGATGCCATCAGTGTTGGGGATCTCAGGTTTGATGCCGGCACCTATGGTTTCAGGCCGGCTCTCACCGACCTTCCCAGCCCACCAGATCGGATAACTATAATGGAATCAACAGAGAACGGACACGAGAATATAGAAGTGTATACAGATGGATCCAAGACGGATGAAGGAGTCGGGGCAGCCTTCGTGGTGTTCAAACATGGGAAAGAACTGACCAACCGACAATATAAGCTTGACGGAAGATGCAGTGTATTTCAGGCCGAGCTGTTGGCTCTTAAAATGGCAGTCAAGTATTATAGCGATAAGATGAGTGACGAGGATGTAACCATGTGTTCAGATAGCAGGAGTGCTATAGATGCATTAAAGCAATTTAAAGACAGCAACCATCTTGCGATGGAAATCAAGAATATTATTAAAAGCTGTGGAGGACGTGGAACCATCAAATTCAGGTGGGTCAGAGCCCACGTTGGCCTGATAGGCAACGAAAGGGCGGATGAGCTTGCTAAGGCAGCAATTAACAAGAATAACACAGACTACACAGTGTTACCAGCCACTTATATAAAAAGGCAAATAGCAGAGGGAATGAGGAATAGGTGGCAGCTTAGGTGGACAGAGTCCACCAAAGGCAGGCATACTCATAACATCCTGCCGAACATCAAGGAAAGGCTGGAAGACCTATGGTGGATGCCCACAGGCTTCACCCTTACTCAAGTGCTCTCTGGGCACGCTTTCTGTAACTCCTACCTTCATAGGATTAATAGGAGCCCTACTGACGAGTGCGATTGCGGGGAAGATCAGCAAACCGTTCTACACCTTATCTTTAATTGCCACAAATTCGCCGCTCTGCGGCAGGAGCTGGAATGTGTCTTTTATCATGAAAAGCCAAGTCATACCTTTGACCTCTACAACGTTACTCGGACTAAATCTACTTACCCGGAATTCTCAAGGCTTATTAACGCCATTTTTAAACGGACCTAAGTCACTGGGATAGGCCTCCCATGTGGCTCTGGTGGTGTGAGGCCACCTCTCGGTGTTTGTTCAACTGGAAACGCACCAATGTAGACATTGTATATACCTTTGTTTTGTTTACTTGTTTTATTTGTTGTATGGCATAAAGATTAATGCTAATAAAGGACGGGAAGCCCTCTGCAGTGCTAATGCGGAACAGAGGGGTATTCTGATCCCCGTAAGGGGAAATGATGATTTTCCTTAAAAAAAAAAAAAAAAAAAAAACGCACAACTGGTACGGGGTTCGAATTGCGGGATGTTGGATGAGCTCCATTGTAAGGACTGTAGTCCTTTTTTGAAAGTGATAAGGTAGGTGAAGGCTGCAGAGGAAGGAGTGAGGAGGTAGACTTTCATTATAATATTGGGAGTTTCCAAGCGATTTTGAGTGATGATAAGGAGGAATTTTTGTTTCGTAACAGGACAAGACACTGGCCCACACATGAGGGTCTTCTTACTCGGCACACAATCCCAGCAAGAGCAACGTAGATCTCTCAAGAACCCGGCACTCTGGATGGAATTCCTGGAGGTGCGAGATCACCTTACTGCTGGGTCCCTCCCACTGGCAGTTCGCCTCGTGCAGAGGGCAGAGGAACGGGAAAAAAGAACAATGCTTTTGATGAGCTGTTTGAGCCGATTCGATTAGCAGTTTTTTGCATTCATAGGGCTGATAGATACATGGCAGTCGGATAGAGGCAGCAATCTGTTCGACCGCGAGGTTCCGAATGTTTCCGAGCGTCTCGCGGCATGTATGGTATGTCGTGATGTGGGGTCGGCATCAGGAACAAACGAGGTGTCTGTTGGAACACTGGTAAACGGGAGCCCCCACTGGCTCGTAGCAGATAGGGCAACTGAGCAAAGTGATAAGGCTCTATTCCGGCTCTCCCGTAGCCATCAGTCTGAAAAGGAGAAGAAGATAAAATAAGGGATTGTAAAGGTGTAAAGATTGGTAAGAGACAAATAAAGTCGTAATATTGTAAAGTTGTAGTATCCTTTTTTTTCCGCAAGTTTGTTTATTATTAGGTTACTCTTTCTCTAATTTGCATCGCTAGTGTCGGGCGAGGTCAGCCGACTTGTAGCAGGGGAGACAAGTCGAAGGATTCGACTTTGGCTACGACTTGGTCGCAATATGACCCACGGGTAGTCGGGAACTGGTCCTTGACTCCGCAGGGCATAAGGAGGGGTGGCGTCTTGCACCTTCGAAGATTCGGCTTCGGACATGCTATTTTCGCGCTCGCTTTCTTCGTCGGCGCTTTCGCCTTCCTCTTCTTCGCAATTTTTCGGGTGGAGGAGAAGGGATGGAGGTCAGTATAAATTCATCTCACGGATCAAGATAAGGCGGCTGTTCTTTTGCTGTTACGGCGTTTGGTTGTACTACTGGGTCGGGCTGATCTGGGAGGGCTTCCTCGAGGTGAAATTTTAGTCTCGCGGTGGTTGGTTTAATCCTATCCGCATGCACGTGCAATTTTTGCTTAGTCCGTATATTTTCGATTTTAAAGTTGACCAGTTCGAGGACGTCGATAATCCGATACGGTCCGTCCCATCGCGGTGCTAATTTTCGCTTTAGCCTTTGGGGCGTAGTAACTTCTATTAATAATACTCGATCGCCGACACTATAATGAGGCGGCTTATTTTGCTTTCGATGTCGTTTCTGGCGTAGCTCTGCTGCTTGTGCCGAATATTGTGCGGTTTGATGCGCATGCTTCATTTGCTGTCGTAATTCCGCGACAAAATTATCGTCGATATCGTACGACGTGATAGTCGGGCTAGTAAGTAGGTCAAACGGGTAAGTAGGGTCTCTTCCGTACAGCAGGAAGAAAGGACTTTCATTGGTTTATGCATGCACTGAAGTATTGTATGCAAATAGAGCGTAAGGGATCCATTCATCCCAGTCCCGTTGATCTTTAGCCACATAATGCGATAGAATATCGATAAAAGTCTTATTAAATCTTTCGACAACACCATTACTAGCAGGATGATAGGCGGTAGTGAGAAGTCTTTTTATTTGTAGCATTTCACATACCTTTGAAAACATTTTTGAAATCAGGTTTGGAGCTCTGTCGGTTAGAAGTTGTGTAGGAGTTGAGTGCTTCAATATAATGTTGGTCACAAATCCCTTTGCTATCGTTCTACTGCTGATATCTGGTAAAGGAACGGCTTTGGCATATCTACTAAAATGATCAATAACTACTAAGATATATTTATTTCCACCTTCCGTAAGGGGAAGAGGTTCAACAATATCCATGGCGGTTCTCTTCAATAGGTGAGAAAGAGGAGCGAATAGTTGTAATTCCACTTGCGATCGTCGTCCCTATCGCCGATGTTTAACGCAGCTCTGACAACTTTGACAATAATTGCGTATTTCCTTTTTCATTTCTGGCCAATAGAAGGTTTTAGATATTTTTATTTGCATCTTTCGTTCACTCAGATGTCCTGCGATAGGGTTATTGTTGTATGTATACAGGATATTTTCCTTTAGGGCCGAAGGAACGACAATCCTCTTTCACCAATCCGTTCGTCGGGAATTTGTTCCCTTGTGACATAGGGCGTCCTCTTCATTGAGATAGAATTCTTCCAGGTTTAGGTTATCATAATTTCCTGTGGTCACTCTATCCTTTAAAGCTTGTATTATGGGGCGTTATCGAGCGTTGCACTGTTTCATCTTCGCTATTTGCGTAACTGCAAAGATAGGTTCAACTTCCTGTATTTGTCGGATGGGTATGCGACAGAGAGCATTCGCATATTTATGGGAATTTCCCGCCTTATGAATGACCTCGAAATCAAATTCCTGAAGGAAAATGATCCACCGTGATAATTGGGAATTGGTGGAGGAGTCTTTGCAATCTAGTAACCATCGTAGAGGTCGATGATCTATCACTATCACAAATTTTCGTTCATATAGGTATGGTTTAAAATACCTTACAGCCCAGACTGTTGCCAGACATTCCTTCTCAGTCGTGCTATAATTTAATTCGGGTTTCTGTAATAAGTGACTCACATATGCAATGGGCTTTTCGACGCCATTCTTTTTTTGTGATAAGATTGCCCCCAGGGCGGCGTTTGACGCATCTGTTGCGAGAATAAAAGGTCTAGAAAAATCGGGAGAAGTTAATAGAGGTGCTGACGTCATGATTTGTTTAAGCGCCTCAAAGCTTTCTTGTTGCGTTGGGCCCCAGTTAAATGGGGCATCCTTCTTCAATAAATCGGTTAAGGGCTTTTCAATTTTAGCATATTCACTTATGTGTCGCTGGTAATATCTTGTTTGTCCTAGAAAGGAGCGAATCTCCTGGTCGTTTTCTGGTTTAGGGAAGTCTAAAACGCACTTTATCTTATCGGAGTCTGGTTTTTCCCTGTTTGGAGATCTCATGCCCTAAAAATTTTATTTGACGTTGCAGGAAGTGACATTTCTTGGGTTTTAATTTAATTCCCACTTTGCCTAGTCTTTGAAATATTTGTTCCAAGCGTTTAAGATGAGTAGGAAAGTTGGGACTGAAAGTTAAGATGTCGTCCATGTAAACGAGACATGTCTTTCCCTCAGACCATGTAGGACAAAGTCCATAGTTTTTTTCAAATGCCGCAGGGCTATTATGTAGCCCCATGGGGCATTTGTTTCATTGATAATGCCTATCAGGTGTGGAGAAGGCGGTCTTCTCCTTATCACACACACTTAGCTGCCAAAATCCCGAAATCGTGTCCATAGTTGAGAAATATTTTGCGCGTTTCGTTAGACTAAGAGATTCCTGTACAAGCGGGAGCGGGTATGGATCAACTTTCGTAACTTTACTAATCTTAATCCGCCTAATTTCTTTTTAACCAGAAGTGCCACTGAACTCCACGGGGAAGTGGAGTGTTCAATGATGTTATTAGCTAAAAGTCCGTCTATTATTTCATTTAGCTGTTGCCGTTGGGCATAAGGAATTCGATAGGGGGGGAGTAGGTAGGCGCGGCATCCTCTGTATCAATCTAATGCTGCACGATATCGCAGTATCCCAAATCGTAATCGTTTAATGCGAAAACGTGTTGATTTTTATATAATAGGGTTAGCAGTGCCTGCTTCTTTTCGGTAGGGATGCTGGTTTAGTCAAAAAGTTGACTGAATTCTTTCTCCGACAGTTTCGCAGTCTCCCCTTTCTTAATACTTCCTATTGGATCATGTTTTTCTACTGCGTCGAAAAATAATCCGACCCTTGTGCCTTTCTCCAACTTAATCGTTTTACTCGTAGTGTTACGGAGACGTATAGGTACTTGTCCCTTTATATTAGGGCTTACTAGCACATCGGCGCCATCGATCCCCTCCTGGGAGATAGGTGTCGCCTCGATTACACCCATTTTACTTTTCTTAGTATATCGCAAAATAGCGGCGGGTACTATATTGCGAGATTCGTATTAGGCCGGTCCAATGTTAAATTTTAATTATTTCGAAGTGCTCTCGGGAGATAACGATCGAGATCTGCGATAACGATCAAGTTTCGAAGGATGTACAATCTTCCGCCGTCAAACTCATATCCCTCCTCCTCAGGATTTGACCTGAGTCACGGAATTCAAGTCATCATCTTCTATCGCGATTGGTGATCGTGGCGGAAGGGACTTAGAGTATAAATAGGGGGAGATCTCTAAGAACGGGGAGCTGACATCCGAAGAAGACGTACTGCCCGGCGACATCGTATCCGACTCGAAGGCCAAGTCGAGGCGCCGAAGCCTCTGCTGACAAGCCAATCCTGCCGCCCACCTGTCGCTCCGCCAGGAAAGACGTCCGAGTCGAAGTATATTCTCGATCAAAATCGATAATTGAGAGGTATGAATCCCCTAACAATTGTGAGCTCTCTCTCTCCCGCGATTAGGGACGGGATGCGTAGCGTTTCTGTAGGAGTTTTTAGGTTCCAATAAACCATTATCTGTGTTGTCCTGTTATATGGATATTGCCTTTCTTTATCGACGACCCACACACACTCCTCCACTCGACCTGACAAGTAACTGACCGAGCCCGACAAGTCGGGATATCACGCAAAATTAGCTATCCTTGACAGTGGGGCGGGTTCTGCCGACCTATTCGCCGAGAACAAGGAGGTCCGACTTTCGTCCTACCTCCCGGTGTTTCTCACAATATTATCGGTTCGAGGAGGAAGTTGACACGGTGCTATCAACACCACTTCCTTTCCTCCCTTCGTCTCTGCTTGGGGGAGTTGTCTTATTCTAGAATCGCTATTCGCTACTATCTGGGTCGCCTCTCTAGATTTATTTCGATTTCTTTTTTTCCCGGGCCTTTGTTCGGTATTTATCGTACCTGCTACCTTTTTCTCCTGTTTAGCTGTTTTTGTAGGGTTCAGGTGGCCTACTACCTTATGTGGGGAATGATTATTTCTCCTCCATTCAGGTCGATTAAAAAGCCTTTTTCTCTAATCATATCTCTTCCTATAATGTCGTCGCAAGGGTACGTGACATCGACATCGACCCCTCGATGTGGGTTCCTGTCTGTGGTGAGAGGACCTCCCAGAGATGGTTTAGTATCTCTTCTTTACCATCCCTGGGATCTGAACGCCCACCCACGTGTTTGCCGTGCGTGGTGCCCGTATGCCGGAAAAGGGGATCCTGGTAGTTGAGGGGCAACATACCGTCCCAACACACTGCTTTGGCCCCTGCTTCGGATAAACGGGAGGCTCAAATCAGGCTCTGTTTGAGTCAATCGGCTGGTCGTTGAGTCATATTTGACCTCGGCTTGGAGTCAACCGATCGATGCAGATCGGGCAGACACGTCAGACACAAGGTGTGCTCTTCTCGACTGCATTGTGAGGGTATAACTCCTGGGAAACCCTGATGTGACAGTCTATGGGAGTCTCCCATGTGACGGCATCCCCTTCTTGGGCCCCATGGTGGGTGGGGTCACTAGGAGCTGAATATAAATTCTCTAATATGGATTCCAAAAACCTAAAAGAAACGACCAAAGAAACGACCAAAGTAAAGACCTCCAGCCAACCCGCTTACTTAATAGTACATGCAACTGGAGAAAAACCCCTTGCTAAGTGTTCCCCCTTTTTGATTCAAAAGCTGTTTGAATCAACCATTGGGCATTTGAAAAAAATTCAAAAATTGAGGTCAGGGGACTTACTTCTAGAAACAGCCTCTCCTCAACAAACAACAAAGCTTTTGTCAATTACAACTCTTGGAGACATGGGAATATCGGTCACACCACACGGAAGTTTGAACTCATCACGTGGTGTGATATCTGAGTTTGACTTGATGTCTGAAGACGAATCAGACATTCAGATCGGCCTCTTGGACCAAGGTGTCACTTCTGTCCGACGCATTTCGATCCGTCGAGACGGCAAGTTGATACCCACTAAACATTTAATTATAACATTCAACAACCCGACACTGCCATCTTTTGTTACAGCAGGATATCTGCGCTGCGCAGTTCGTCTGTATATTCCAAATCCGCTGCGTTGCTTTAAATGCCAGCGATTTGAACATTCCCAGACCTCTTGTCGAGGCAAAAACTTGTGCGCACAGTGTGGAACTGAAGGTCACAACAGTACTGAATGTAAAAGTACGCCACACTGTGTGAACTGCAAAGATGCCCATCCTTCCTACTCACGAAAGTGTACCGCATGGCAAAGAGAAAAAGAGATCCAACGGGTAAAAACTATGAAAAACATCTCATATCCAGAGGCTCGTCGTATGGTCACTCCAAGTGCACCTATGCAACATAAGACATTTGCTGCCGTGTTGAAATCTACTAACACATGTGGGGTTCAAACAGAGATTTCTGTATCCCCAAGTGAATCTTTTACACGCCATGCGAAATGTTTAATACTCCCATCTATGAAAACACCAGAACAGGAAAGTACAAAAGCAAAAACACCTCTACCAAAAACTGGGATAACAACTAGGAATGTGGGTTCCAAAAAAGCGAGTAAGAACCCACTAAACAAACAGAGAGTGAAAGCAGCACTCTCCAAATCCAAAAAATCGGAGGCTCAGTCGATGAGTGAGTTCTCTGATATCTCTGACGAAGAGAATAAACTGGAGGTGACCCAAACAACATCGCCTCTAAAAGGAAAATCATCAGTTAAATTGAAGAGGGACACTTTTGCAAAGAATGCTGTATCAAACACATAATGGATTATAAAATAATTCAGTGGAACTGTCGTGGTTTCCGCAACAACTTCTCTGACGTTAAACACTTGACATCACCTACCACATCTCTCTGCGTGGCACTCCAGGAAACACATTTAAAACCTGGAGAAAAAATATCTTTAAAAGGATTTGGACTCTACCGCAAGGATGATGATAGCCACAACCGCGCCAGTGGAGGTGTGGCTATACTGGTTTCAAACTGCATCCCGTCCTTACCGGTACAAATAACAACAGAGCTGCAAGCTGTGGCAGTCAGAATTTCTATTGGAGTAACTGTCACAGTTTGTTCCATATACTTGCCACCAGATGTCAGAGTCGATGAAGATGAATTGGATGCCTTGGTTGAACAACTGCCGACTCCATTCCTTTTACTTGGTGATTTCAATGGCCACAATCCAATGTGGGGCAGTCTTGACATAAACCGTCGAGGCAGGGCCATTGAGAGATTTATAGGCAATCACCAACTGTATTTATTTAATACTGGAGAAGTGACATACTTCCACGCCCCAACAAGAACATTCACTGCCATTGACCTATCATTAGCAACCCCGAATCTGTTTTCAGCGTTTACATGGGAGGTTGGATCTAATCCACTCTCTAGTGACCACTTCCCAATATTTTTAAAATATCGAGGCAGAGAAAGCTGTGAAACAGCCCGTCCACCACGCTGGAAATTTGAAACGGCAGATTGGCCTGCATTTTCCTCTTTGGCTAACATCACTGAGGAAATGGTCAATGCTGCTGATATCAATGATGCAGTTGAATTTGTCACTTCCAGTATTATTGAGGCAGCCGAAAAAACAATGGGGATAACATCAACCAGATATCCAAAACATCCGAAACCATGGTGGGATCAGAATTGTGAGGCAGCATTTAAAAAACAAAAGAAAGCATGGGGGATTTTCAGAAGATACCCCACTGCTGAGAATTTGATAGCTTTTAAAAAAGCAAAGGCAAATGCCAGAAAAATAAGGAGGCAAAGCCAAAGGGATTCCTGGAGGAAGTATGTTTCTAGCATAACATCTTCCACCAGCTCAAAAGCAGTCTGGGATAAAATCCATAAAATTAATGGGAAATATGCTTCTCACTCTCTGTCCATGCTGGAAAATAATGGCACAATAATCAGTGACATAAAAGGTATTGCTGATTTGTTGGGTGAAACATTTTCGTCTTCATCCAGCAATATTATGTATACAACAAATTTCCAGGCTTATAAAGTCCAAAGTGAAAAACAATATCTAAACTTCCACTCTCCATCTAATGAGGAATATAATGTGCCATTCAGCAGAATAGAACTATGTACAGCAATCTCTCGCTCGGGGAATACTGCTGTAGGGCCGGATAAAATCCATTACAGCATGATTAAAAATCTGTCAGACAATTCCCTTAGTAACCTTCTGAATCTGTTCAACAGAATATGGACAGAACATACTTTTCCTGACTCTTGGAGGCTATCTATCATAATTCCCATTCCCAAGCCAGGTAAAGACTGCAAGAATCCCTCTAATTATAGACCAATTTCTCTGACTAGTTGTCTCTGCAAACTTTTCGAGAGAATGGTAAACAGACGCCTGATGTTCCTCCTAGAGGAAAAGAACTACTTTTCACCACATCAGAGTGGATTTCGTAGGAACAGAAGTACCACAGACAATCTAGTAAACCTTGAAACATCTATACGCGAAGCGTTTGTAAGACGACAGCACTTAGTGTCTGTGTTTTTCGATATAGAGAAGGCTTATGATCGCTGCTGGCGATATGGAATACTCCGTGATCTGCATGAATTTGGACTGCGGGGTAATCTGCCAATTTTTATAAAAAACTTCTTGCAGAATCGAAGATTCCAAGTTAGGATGGGCAACACTTTGTCTAGGCCTTTCACACAAGAAGAGGGTGTTCCTCAAGGTTCTATTCTGAGTGTGACTCTGTTCCTAATCAAAATTAATAGCATAGCTAAGTGTCTTCCTCCCAGTGTGAAACACTCCTTGTATGTGGATGACTTTCAGATCTCCTGTCAGTCTACTAACATGAGTTTTATTGAAAGACAACTGCAAACCTCCCTAAATCGCATAGACAATTGGTCCAAGATCAATGGTTTTACTTTTAATGCAGAGAAGACCTCGTGCATCCACTTTTGCCGAAGGCGTGGTTTGCACCTGGACCCTGAAATTCACCTAAATGGGGTTAAAATCCCAATGGTCAATGAAGCAAAATTTTTGGGTGTCGTGTTTGACCATAAATTGACGTTCTTACCACACTTGCGCAATTTGAAGAGTAGATGTTTAAAATCTCTGAACCTTTTAAAGGTATTATGCTGCTCATCCTGGGGAGCAGACAAATGTTCGATGCTCAGGATATATAGAGCCCTCGTTCGCTCTAAGCTGGATTATGGATGTGTTGTTTATGGCTCTGCGCGAGAATCTACTCTTCGGATGCTGGATCCAATCCACCATCAAGCATTGCGTTTGTGCACTGGTGCATTTCGAACTTCTCCTGTTCAAAGTTTGTACGTGGATGCTTATGAGCCTCCACTATCTCTCAGGAGAGAGCAGTTGTCTTTGTTCTATTACATTAAACAGAAATCTCTGGCTAAACCTTCAGTTTATTGTAGAGTATCAGATACTCAGCTGAAAAGATTATTTACAGCTCGCCCAAGTTGTGTCCCTACATTTGACATTAGAATGGAGAATGTAAGCAGCACGATTGACCTGGACACAAGCAACATTTCACAGGTCGAGGTCGATAATATATCACCTTGGTCAACTCCTGTGATTAATGTTGACTTTAGCTTAAAGCAGTTTCCTAAGGAATCTACCCCGGACTACATCTATAGGCAGCACTTTGCAGAAATTCAACACTACGACAGGAATTTAATTCCTATTTATACTGATGGATCGAAATCGGTTGATTACGTTGGCTCAGCCTTTGTCTGCCAGGATGAGATCGTGGCAGAACAAATTGCATCGAATTCTTCCATCTTTACTGCAGAGTTGCAGGCTATTTACCTAGCCTTAAAATATATAATTAGTAAAGGTCATCGTCGCTGTGTTATTTACACTGACTCAGTTAGTGCACTTCAGGCTTTGATCTCACATGAACCTAGTTCTCACTCTATAGTGATTAAAATTCGCAAACTGTTTTGCCATCTTATTGCGAGTAATATTTTTGTAAAATTTTGTTGGGTCCCAGGCCATGTAGGTATAAGAGGGAATGAAGAAGCTGATGCAGCTGCAAAGTCAGCAAGTCCTTCTCAGCATAGCAATGTTTATTGAAGGAGGTGACTTGAAGCTAGTCGTTAAAAAACGACTAGCAGAGAGATGGCAAAATGTGTGGAACGCAGCAAGTCCACAATAAACTTTACGAGATCAAACCTATAATAGAAAATTGGACACACAAGAAACAGTATGACAGGAGATCCGAGGTCATTCTTACTCGTTTGAGAATTGGACACACTCGACTGACTCATCAATACTTTCTGACGGGTGATGACCAGCCTGTGTGTCAGTATTGCAATTGTACTGTAAGCGTTAAGCACATACTGAGCAATTGCACTGCCTCTGAAAGGATTCGTAGGCAGCATTTTGGAAATGCAAGTTTTAAAGAGATTATGGGCCAGAGGCCAAATGTTGATAAATTACTGAAATTTCTAAAAGTTACAAATATTTATAAACAGATTTAGTTGTCTGTTTATTTTATATTTACACCTTGTTACTATATACATTTCAATTGTTATTCATTTTTGTTATCGGTTCTATGTTTTTTGTTTTTTTTTCTGTTGTTTTATTTTGTTTTTTTAGTACTATTTATTATTGTTATTTATGTATGTATTTATTTATACTATGTGTTGTGGCGCAGCTTGGCCTATGTTGCCTTTGTGCCAATAAACTTCAACCAACCAACCAACCGACATCGACATCGACCAAACAGCATGCAAACAGGAACTGTAAGTCCCAATCTGGAAAATAGGGCTAATGATGCTGTAGGTTTGTATAGGGTGTCCCGTGGCGCTTCTTAGGTTTGTTTCCCTGTTCTGATCAATTTGTACTTTCTCTTTCATTGTATCGGCAAAAGGTTTGGCCAATAGGGTTACATTGGCTTTGGTATCTATCTGTACAGTAGCCCGAGTTCCTCTGATATAACAGTGAAACATAGCTTCACTTTTTGTCGGAGAATGC
This sequence comes from Centruroides vittatus, assembly GCF_030686945.1. Taxonomy (NCBI): domain Eukaryota; kingdom Metazoa; phylum Arthropoda; class Arachnida; order Scorpiones; family Buthidae; genus Centruroides; species Centruroides vittatus. The sequence continues at coordinate 161,758 of NW_027121205.1, forward strand.
CTAGTAGAAGCTAAAGGGTATGCCTATCGTGTTTGCATAAATGTATTCTGATTAGTGCGTCTCGAGTGTCGTCTACTGGTGCTAGGTCTGCGATGGGAGGTAGGGAAAGGAAACTTGGGGGTCTGTGATAAGTCCGCTCGGGCTCGTCGCTTGTCGACGCTTTGTACATTGTTTCGCCATTTATTTGAGGTTTCCCTATTAGGAGGTGCTCTATATCATACTCTATTTCTCTTTTCGCTGCTTTTCCTGCTGTGCGGGGCTGCGTTTCACCTTTGCGCTTTTGTAGCATTATTGCCTCGACCTCGACGTTCTGAACTGTTCGGCGCTCTATTGCTTGACTCAGGCGGCTGCTTGGGTTTACGATTCAGCAAATTCGGGTAACCCCGGTTTTGTCGGAAAGGGGGTGGTATCGCTTTCGCAACTAGATCATTCGCGGGGAGGGGTTTTAGGAGCGGGTAAAGCAGAACCTTGCGTCAATTTGTGTATTTTAGCTTTTAGGTCTTTTAAGGTTGATGTTAACTGGGCAATATTATTAAATGAAGGGGTTTCGGGTTTCTGTTGATGTTTTCTAACTGTTCTCAACATTCCCCTGGGATGGGCAGTTAGACTTTCAATTGTCTCCTCGCTAATCGTGGCTTTGAGAGCATCATCAAAGGTTGCAGCTTCTCTGCTCATTACGCGTTGTTGGATCTCGATATCTATTCTGTTCAAAAATTGCGCCTTTAAGCATTCGTCTAGCTTCTTTCGCTGAACACGCTGGATGATAGCGGTTTCGGTGGCATCCGCATTGGGTTTTTGGCGTCATCTCAATTTCCATGGTGAGTGCCTGCAGCCGGGCAGCATAGGTTTGTACATCCTCATCCCTCCTTTGCACGCACATGTAAAATTTATTTAAACGAAAGGAAAAAGGTTTACGTTCAAAACGCGCTATCATTATTCATTTAAATTTGTCGAAATCGTCTACCTTTTTGATTTGACGATCTTTCCTAACAAATTCCCGCGCTATTCCGGAAAGCTTAAGCTTTGCTACGGCCAGCATTTGGGCCTTTGATGAGGCGGCTACTCTTGTCACATCCGCGAGCGAATCGAAAAAGTCTGTAATTTTTGTGCCTCCCGTTTCTCCGGTGAATACGGGCTGTAAAGGAATTATTTTCCCCAGACCTCTTAGGGTAAGAGGGTTTGGAGCCGGATTTGGACCCGGATGAGGGTTTGCTGGTTGGGGAACGTTTGTCATTATGTCTACCGCGTACTTAAATCTAGGTTTGCAATTAAGTCTATCGGGTCCCTGTATTTACTAATCCGGGTTATGGAGATCCTATTTCGACCAAACTTGATACCTTATTCGAATATGGCCTTTTTCTTCTTATCAATCGTTCGAGAAGTTCGAAAACAAACCACACTCCTGAAAAACCAATTTGTGGGATCACCGGGAGGTCGGACGGAGTCGGCCTCCTTTTTCGGTTCACAGGTCGGTTAAGACCTGCCCACTGTCGAGGATGGCTTGTCCAGTCTGGAACTAGTAACTTGTCAGGCGAGTGGAGGAGGAGAGAGGGGATCGTTGATAAGACAGAGGCGAGATTCGAGTAAATGACACCAGTTACAATAACAAACAGAATTTATTACGAAACGATAAAGAACAGTTACACCGAATAACATTGACAGAGATATTATATACTAACATAGGAAAGTTCGAACCCGAGAGAGAGTTTACAAATAAGTGGTCGTCATACCTCAACAGGTGGTCAGAGTTTGAGGACAGAGTCTATTCGAAAGTCAATTTAATCGGCGCCGTAGAGGCGTCGTAGATTTTCGGCGTGAGGCGTAAAGGTCTGACTATAGGCGGGAGCTACGAACGACGACCCCTCTGTTCTTGCTCTTTTTTTTTTTATTTCGTCTGCTCGTTAATCTTGTCTTTAGTTCCGAGTTTCGAGTTTTGATGGGAGGGGGAAGTACACTCATTTCCCTAAGACGGGTCGAGTTTTGGTTTGGAATTTGGTTATTGATGTCAAGATAAAGACTATTTTAAATTTTTATTTTTCCGGTCAATTCGAATTCTCACATTAATAATTGAACAGTGGTTACAGTTGTAGAAAATGTATAAAAATTAGTTAAGTATAAATTATTGAGCAGTCAAACAGTAATAAATTTACAAAACATAAATGTTAGAAAATAAAAAAAAAACTTGATATTTACAGGGTGGGTACATTCATCACCATACCATTAACCTGTGACAGAAGGGAAATGAGGAGAGACAATTTTCATATTAAATTTAATACCAAATAATAGAAAATTTAAAGACTGCATAGTTTGATGATCGAGTTTTTTGAATTCCTTATACACTCCCAAATATTATGATATGATAACTTCGACTATAAACATATATTAAGTATAGATATGTTAATTTGAATACTCATTACTGCAAGTGAGTGTGCAAAAATAACGTAAAAGTTTTTAAAAATGAAAGCTTTATAACGAAAAAAGTTATTCATGTATATCAAAACAAACGGTTGAGTTATCTTTGTAGTGATTATTTGTATCAACTTATATATAAACACAACTTTTATACATGGTCTTTCGAAACTCATGGGCAAAAATTTAAGGGGTGATAGAAAACATCTAAACAAGCAATTTTCACCATATAATGCATGGGCGGAGAGTAAGTGGTGAACTGCTAGGAGGTATTTATTACTGTCACATGAAAGAAGGAAACACCAAACAGATAGAGGAGGTACTAAATAATGTTATTGGGTTACTATTTGCTAGCTTCCAAGCTCGTTGAGCTGACACCTAGCTCAGCCTGACATCATACTAGCACGCTCGTAAAAGTATACACAGTAATGGCGGCTTCCGGATTAGTGTCAGTGGCTGTAGCAATGATTTCACAACTACAGTCTCTAGATTCGGAGTCTGAAGACGATGATCTGTTGCTAGAATGTGCAATATCTGCAGTAGAAGTTGAGGCGAATTTATCCAGTGGTGAGAACAGCAAGTCAGTTGAGAAAGTGAAAGGGTATGTTGAGTACACTGTGCCAAGATACCGATCGAAGGATTTTCAAGAACATTTTCGAATAAACAGAACAATTGTGGACATTTTAATGATAAAAATTAGCACTTTTAATTAATAACAAATCGAATTCAAGAGGACGATGTCCATTGACAATGGAGAAAAAAATATTGTGAAGTCTCTACTTGTTATCGAGTCAAGCTCTGTTTAGGTAAAGTACAGATCTATATCGTTAATTGAGATTCATGTTAATAATATGAATTGTGGTTAAAATTAACAAAATGTATATATATTTTTGAATTAAAAGAAAACTATAAAGAATTTTTAAATGAAACTTTGGTACTTTGAAACTTTAAACATAAATTCTGTTTTACAGTATAAATAAGTTAACAACTTTTAACATCATCAGAAATTTTGTAAATTCTTGATATTTTTGTGTCAATTAAACATAACTACACCAAATTTTTATATTGTTAAGGTAATACATACAGAAGCTAAAAATAGTACAACTAACATTAAATACGCCTGTTTGCATAAAATTACAGTTTGTCCCTCTTAATTTCTTCTCCAATAGGTAATAAATGACTTTTTTTAGGACTTCTTGATAATTTTTAGATGTTTGTCAGTTAAAATCCCTAAATTTGGTAAACCATTAAATTCAATGCAGCCCCACACCATAACAGAACCACCATTTTGTTGACTGTTGAAAAACTGCACTTGTCTTTCCTAATACCATACCAGTAATTAGGCCATACAAATTAATTTTTTTTTTCATTACTGTAAAGGACTGAGCTATTGGTCATTCCACAGCATGTGACCTTTAGTCTACTGCATTCTTGCCAATTTTGTTACTGATGATTTTTTATCAAGGCATAAAATTTCACATGTGGAGCTGCTGAAATTCTTTGACTAACAGTGCTTTTTAATGTTTTTAATCCACTTTCACACAAAATTTGACAAGCTAATTTATTCTGTTGTGATGCAAGATGCACAGTTCTATCACTACCACTTTGACATATGATTTTGGGCCTTCCTTAATCAATGTTTAGAAGGTATTAGTGATGATTTTTCCAAAATTTTATAAATTTCAGGAGTAGATCTGCTCATTAAAACTTGCAAGTTCCTTGACACTACAGCCTCCTGCTTTTAATTTCCATATTCATGTAATTTCTTCCATACTAAACTCTTTTTCATGTAAAATTTTGGAAAGTTTTGATTCAGTATTTAAATTACTACTTGACAACAAAGTAAAAGTGTTATGTGATGTCATTTATTTTTATAATTATAAGTTTTTTATGCTTCAAATTTTGCAATTTTGTTTTATCATCTATACTTTTGGGAGCCAAAAAAATATATTTTTGTTGTTAAATTATTAATATAATGATTAATTTTGAATTTTCAAAAATCAGTGTAAAATAATTTGCATAGACAAATGAAATCATCTCTTGAATTCCTAACCTAACCCAAGTGTGGCTATAATTAATTAACAGACTGTATAATGCTGTTAGTGTATTGCATTATATACAAATTATTAATATATATGTATATACAATACTATGTAGCAACTTAACGTGCATTTTCATTTTCAGGTTAGCTGCGGATCGTTTTAACATATGCAGATGAACAGCATGGAAAATACTGCATGACTTTTCTTCAGCACTTTTGGACTTAAATAAAAGAGAAGGCATACTTTCTTGGCCAAACCAAGAACAGGCATTCAAAACAAGTGATATTATACAAAAAAGTTTGGTTTTCCTGGAGTGATTGGAGTTGTAGATGGTAAACATATGGCTATTAAAGCCCCCAGGAATGACCATTCATCCTATTATAATAGGAAACAATTTTATTCGATTATTCTCCAGGCTGTATGCAACGAGAAGTTGCTATTCACGGACTGTTATGTAGGAGAGGCGGGATCAGTTCATGATGCCTGTGTCTATCGTCGATCCACATTAGCTAAGTGAATTGATGAAGGTGTAGGATTTCCGGTAGACACTCAACTCCTCGGTGATGCAGCCTATCCTTTAAATAAATATTTATTAACACCATACCAAGACAATGGCTGTTTAACTGAAATTAAATCATATTTTAACACAAAGCTTTCGAAATGTAGAAGCTCAATTGAAAGAGCATTTGGGTTGTTTGTTGGTCGGTTTAGACGCTTCAAACTTCTCGATATGCATCGATTGGACTTAATGGTAATGTTAATTATGGCAGGATGCATTCTCCACAACTTTTCTATCTTACAAGGAGATGAAACCAGTATTGAAGAGGAAAGGCTAGTTGGAGTGCCAGAAGTACCAGTAATTGAAAATTTCCAAGCAAGAAGAGATGCACAAAATAAGCGTAATGATTTGGCAAACATTCTTTTTGCAAGGCGAATACAGCATTAATGACATAAAAAAGAAATGCTAAAAATGTATATGTATTATATAACTTTTTGTAATGTAACTTTTTGTATGTGTATATATTATATAACTTTCTGTAATGTAACATTTTGTCTGTATATATATCATATATTAAGTAATTAAGGTATAGTACATCCAAAAGTTTATGAAATAAAGATTACATCAAAAATATTAAAAACGAGTTTTTGTTTACTTTATATGAAATAAAAACTTTAAAAACTTTTGTTTTCAATAAAAACGAACTTTATTTATAATTTTTCTAAAATTTTATTTAATATTTCGTGGAGTTTTTTGCGTTCTTTCTTTCTTTCCTCTCTCCTCTCCTGTATTTCTCTTCTTATGTCATGTAAGACGTTGAGCAACTCGCTGCTGTCTTTTTTTCTCTTACGAGTACTGGTATTAGATGAAGCGGGCACAGGAGATTGGGTTGATGGGGATGATGTGCACGCCACAGGAGACTGGGATGATGTGCACGCCACAGGAGACTGGAATGATGTGCACGCTACAGGAGACTGGGATGATGTGCATGCCACAGGAGACGGGGATGACGTGGAGGCAACAGGACACTGGGATGACGTGGGAGTGGAACTTGAGTGAGGATTCACTCTCACTCCATCTGTGTTGCTACAAGTAGCAACGGGATATTTCTGGCCGTTTCCCAATGGCATCATTCATTAAGGAATAAAATTCCCAATGTTTCCGGTTGTTGCCGGATTGGGAATTATGAAGTTTTATTTTTTAAATGTTTTTTTTAGCCCTCGCCATTTGGTGTCTACCCTGGCTGGAGTCACTGAAAATCCCTCTTCATTCAATTTACTAGAAATCATCCTCCATATCTATAACATTAAAGAAGGTTGTTAGAAATTATTTATGAAAGGTTTATAGGTACAATGTTAATTTGGGAAGCAGTACAACCTGAATATTAGTGTACTGAGGTAATTCAAATTATTCCCTGTGTTTATTGTACAAGAATATCAATTCAATGGTCCTGGCTTTGGGCCACTGGAAGCCACAGGGTTTCTCTATAATAAAAGATAGAAAATATTTAGCATATGGAGCCCTTATTATAACAGATTAAAAACTCTAAATTTTTTTTTTAACAATTGGCGCTAATTACATTGTGATCTTAGTTTATCGGTTTATACTTTCAACGATTTCATTCGAAATCAAAATTTGACTTACCAGTAGGGATACTCGGTCCAACTGATGCAGTTGAAATAGAAGACAAAGCCAATTCTCTGGCATAATTTACATCTGTAACGAAGTCCTCTGTTATCGAAATAGGATTTATGATATAAAATTATACACTTTTAGGAATTTTTTTCTACTTACCTTTTATCATCTGACGACAAACGTCTTCATTAACTCGTAATTTAACTTTTTTTCCGTCAGGTAAAGTAACAGTAACATCATACATGGATGCCGCTATCTTAGAACAAACGCCAAGCTTGTTGTAAATTCCTCGAGCACGCTAGGAATGCTAGCAATGACGTCATGGGTGCGAAAAGTATACACTGTGCTCACTGGTAGCTAACAAAAAGTATACAGGCTGAGCGTGCTAGGGGCGAGATCGGAGCTAAAAGTAAACGCACCCATTGACAGCATGTGTGGCAGATTTACAGAAACTGCTCAAAAGAGCGATTGCCTGTGATAATGCAGGCGTTACACCTGCGACGTAGCAAGCGGCACACTTTTTCAAGCACACCCAGCATGTCTTGGATGTCACCAGCAGCAATAGAAATCCTGGCAACTAGGTCCTCATCAGTGTTGATGGGGCTTTCGTACACGAGACTTTTCAAATGGTCCCACAGAAAAAGTCCAGACAGGAGAGATTGGGTGAGCGTGCCGGCCATGGTGTGTTCTCATTTTGACCAATCCATTACCTTGGGAATTTAGTGTCTAAAGTGTTCCACACATTTAAGCTGAAATGGGGTGGTGTTTTGTCATGCTGGAACCACATACATGTTTGTATGTTGGCTGCAACAGGTTGAAGTAAGTCTGGCAATACCTGTTGTAAAAATGTGAGGTATGTTTTGATTTCCAGTTGGACTGGCAGAAGGTTTGGGTTGATCAAATGGTCACCCACAATTCCAGCCCAAACATTTACTCTGAAACGCTTCTGATACACATGAGGATGTGTCGTACAGATTGTTAGATGGTTGTGCATATTAGAAATGCCTTCACAAGTAAAGGTGCATTTATCCGTGAATAACACATGTGCACTAAAAATTAGGCTGCACTGCCAGCTGTTTAAAAAACCAACATGCAAACTCAACACGTGGTGCATAATCTGCAGGTATTAAGACTTGCACATTCTGTGCAAGGTAGGGGTGTAATCCTTTGTCGTGCAGTAGTCGCCAAAGAATCGAGTGGGCACATTTATGGCACGGAAACCTCTCGGATGGTAATATCCAGATGATCTTTCACTGTTTGCAGAATGTCCTCTACAACTTGTGGCGCCTGCACACTGCCGCCACGCTCTGTATCATGCATGCCAGTAACAAAGAATCTTGTTTCGCACAGGCACCGATGCAATCACTCGAACATTTTTCGGTCTGGCAAGTGTCTTTTCGGGAAACGCTGCCTGTACAGTCATTTGGCTTCTAGAGCATTCCCATGGCTTTAATTGGGCCAACAATATCTACGGCAATTTTTTGGAATGGAGTACTTGCCTCTTCATTACTCTGGAGAGGGGCTTTACTCTTATGAATGTTATGTTTCTGGCAATTATTACATACTCTGATAACTTCTTCCACTACCTGCTTGACGTTTTTCATGAAGTAACTTGTTTCAATAACCTCTAAAGTCTTTATTACCCCCCAATGCCTTGTAAGCTGATCCTCGTGGATCGCTTGAACAAGTTTCTTGGCCAAGCTCTATCGCCTATACATACTCTATTAACACAGCTATTCTTGGCTCTCCAATAGAAACTGTTATATAAGCAGTCATTCACCAGGGTATACCCATGAAGGTTACTTCCTGAATCCCACCTTCCTCTCAAAAGGTCTTTTTTTATGGGGCCAAATATGCTGTCACTATCTTGTGAGTCACTAATTTCTCCCATCGTTAAGGTTTTAATTGTGTTAGAATCAATTTCAAATCAGTTTATTTCATCAATACTTTGCGAAAGGAAATTTATGACCTTGTTATCAGCACCCCTTACATGGCTCACTTCAATATCATAGTCAGCTAACTCCATCACCCACTGCGTAAGACGGCGACTACTATTGGTGAGAGTCCTCAAAAAACTGAAGGGTTTATGGTCGAACAAGATTATAGTCTTTCTATCTAATATAAGATGTTTAAAATGTTTTAGTGATAACAAGATTGCCAGACATTCCTTCTCTATAGTTGAATAGTTGCATTCAGCTCCCTTAAATTTTCTACTGTAAAACTTGATCGGAACTAAGCTACCCCCAACCTTTTGTTCCAAGACAGCAGCAGCAGCTTGATCAGAGGCATTGGTGTGGAGAAAGAAATCCTTATTGAAGTCAGGGTGGGCTAATAGAGGGGGGTTGGATATTGCTTGTTTAAGTGCTTCTCAACTCTCTTGACAACTTGTGCTCCAGTGAAATTTTTTTTTCTTCTTAGTTAAATCCGTCAGAGGGGATGCTATCTCAGAAAATGACGGAACGAAAGCACAAAAGAAACCAACCATTTCCAAATAGCTACGCCATCTCCTTGATGTTAGTGGGAGATCTAATGTTTCTTATCGCACTCACATTTTTAGGATCTAGTATAATACATTCAGAGTCAATAACATGCCCTAAATATCTAATCTTCTTTGCTAAGAGTTGGCACTTACTTGGGTTTAGCCATAATCCCTCATCCTTCAGGGTCAAGATCATTTCTTCAAGCAAGTTCAAATGGTCGTCAAGGTTCCTCGAAAACAAAACAATGTCATCTTGGAACACGTGGCAACTGTTCCCAATGTATCTAGACAAAACGTTAGTCATCATATATTGGAAAAACTGCCTGTTATATTTTCCTCCTTGGGGCATTCTTTTTAACTGATATTTTTTCCGTGGCGTCGAGAAGGCAAAAACGTGCCTTACTTCTGGGTTGAGAGGGACTTGGAAATGACCAGCCTTTAGATTGAGAACAGAGAAATAAAGATTTCCTTCGAGCTGGGCTAGTATGTCATCAATTCGTGCTACGGGGAAAATTTGCTGCTCGGTTATTTCATTTAGGCTCACTCTGGACTTACATAAGATAATTTCACCAGACTCCTTGGGCACCACGTGTACGGGGGAGTTCCAAAATGACACGCTTTCCTCGCAAATGCTTGCTTCAACGAGCTCATTCACTTTACGCTTGAGCGCCGGGAGGTAACTATAAGGGATATGGTATTGTCTGGTGTTGAGAGGCTGGTCAGACGTGAATCTCATCCTGTGTACGTAGTTGTGAGAGCAGAGATATCTGTGATAGTTTTAGCAACCACAGTGGGGTATTTCCTTAGCACATTTAATACTTTTTCCCTCACATCACCCTCAAGATTGTCCAATTTCCAAGTAGTCTCATTACTGTTTACCTCTTCGTTCATGTTTATATTAAAATCACAATTTATGGCTAATGTTATACAACTAACCACGGGTCGCAATTGCGTCAGCAAGTTCGGTTGAAGACCAATGATATCTACACCTATGATTAATTCATAAGTCGCCCTCTCAGGGAATTTCACTCTGGTTATTTCTAACTTATGCATGTCATTGTCTATCGTAACTACCATCGACTCGTGGCTACATATAATAGTACCTGACATACCACTGATGAAGGATTCTCTTTCAATAATGAAGTTTTTATTCTGAGCCCTTACCCAGTCTACAATCTCCTCTCTCGCAACTGTCCTTTCAGCACCGGTGTTGATTAGTCCCTTCAGCTTTCATTCCAATATCTCAATTGAGACAATGGGTAGTTTACGTTTTGTAAGGGTTACATTACGGGTCAGAGTCATAGTCACGCAATGGTTTTTTGCCTGACCTTTTAAATGATCGCCTTTTAGTTTAAGGTTTCCCTTTTCTCACAAAACCTTGCCAGATGTCCAGGACTCTCACATACAAAGCATTTTCTTTTTTCTCTCATTCCCCGGTTGTCTCTCCGAATCCGACTTTCCTTAACCAATTCGCACGTCGATTTTAACGACTCACTTAGCTGGCTGATCTGACGTTCAAGTCTATCAACCTCGAGTTCTCACTTGCACAGCTTGCCTTTTGATTTACACAAACTTCGTAACCGGGGTTTTTTTACTGCAAGCGAGCTCTATCTCTTCCTCGGCTAATCTCCTCATCTAATGTTTTCGGGCGCACTCTCATAACCGGCTTCTTCAATTTGGGTAATAACCCCTTGATAAAGCTCTCCTTCATTGTGTTATTTCTGAGCAACTCTAGGTTGGGGTTTCGTGTCACAGCCCTCAAGAATAGGGACTTCACGCGGATCCCATATTCGCAGACCCTTTGCGTTTTTGAGCTACTTTTAGTACTAACTTAAAGTAGTCCCGCTCCCTTTCTTTACAGCTAAAACATTTGATTAAGGCTTCCTTTAGGTCGGAATAATCTTTCACACTCTGTTTTTTCAGATCGAAGAAAACTGAAAGTGGCTCACCTTTCAACCTTGCTTGAATTACAGTTGTCTTAACAGAGTCCTTTCAATTTGCCAGGTTGGCCATGTTCTTAGTGGTCTTAAAAAACCTACTAATATCGAGCTCATCAGTAGATACATTAGAAAAGGAGGGGATCATCCCCATAAACCCTGTGACAATAGATACACTTTCAATCTCCGTCGTGGCAGCCATATTAGATCCGCTTGAGACTTGCTCCTCTATTACAATCACGAATACCAAATACAATTACACACTATACAATTCCAAATTCTACTTTCAACTTCAAACAATCAATGCTTGTCCACACGTGATGTGAATCTCAATGATGCGATACAAACCTTTTACAAACGTTCTTACCTACGATATTAAATCCTGTCGCAGACGCCAATGTAGGTCTGTTGAATGGTTGAAGCACACAGAATGTGGTGGGGTAAGATGTGAAAGGCTTTACACAGTAAAAATCCACACAAGAATTGGTATTTAGCTATTTTTATACATGTACTTAGGTTGAACATAGATTAGGATGGGACGAGTTAACTACTACTACTACCGATCGATCGCGAACGGAGTGAGTCTACTTAACAAAATTAGCCTACAATAATAAAATTTAACACTAATTGTAATTACAGAATATTACATTGACGGAGGCACCTGCTGATAATTTGGTGAACAGTCAATTCTCCTTACGAATGTAGAGATTTCCTTGTAAAAAGTTCGGTTGTGTCTGGCTTTGTCCTCGTAATTTAAGCCCTTTTACTTTTTCAAAACCTTGTCAGTCCTTACCTCGTTTTTCTCCGTAGTAGAGCTTGTAGTCCTTCCAGGTGAACAATCGACGACTGAAGACAAAGGAAAGAAAGGTGCTGACGCATAGTGCTCCTACCATTTATACCTTGTGCCAACCAAATCACGTGGGCTAGGCACAGTTCAATAGTCCAATTACGAACTGACAGAGTAGCCCCATGTGACACACACAGTGATGAACACAAAGTAAATCTGGTATGCGACAAATGAGGTAAATTCCAATACAGAATTTCTGAAAAAAAAAATATACTAGTGTCATAACACTACAATAGTTTATTTCAACATATCTACAAAACTTTTTCAATGTTTCTACACGCATCGTGTAAATTGAAAAATGGCTATATATTTTGCCAAGAATATTTTCTACATTGACCACCAATTATTTTTTTGCATTCTTAGATAGTACACATTCTTGGCAACTGACCTTTCTTCTGTAAATTTTTTGTCAGATGGAGAATTACTTTCTTTAGAATTAAATCCTTATGATTGCTGCCATCTGTTAAAATTTCAATAAAGGGAACTTTTCAACTTTTTTAGCTGCAGCATTCAAAGTATACAGGCTTAGAATTGTCTTTATAATTCCTGGAGTTTTGTTTGCGCGAACATGACTTTTGTTGCAACTGATGAATTTTGAAAAATTACTGAATTTAATTTACTTGTACAGTCTGATGACTGAAAACTGAAATGGTGCATCATGGTGTAGTATGCTAAACTTAATTTTTATGCAGATATTTATATATCCAAGGCAGAATCGTTAGGAATGAAATATTGTTGTATTTTGTGAGAACTGCATTTTGAGCTAATGTTCATTTTACGGGTTTCTGACTGAAGGTGTTGATCTAATGAGGTTTTTCTTTTGTAACTTATTTTTAAATTCACATTACATGTGGGACAGAACACTTTGTCTTTTTTCGCAGTACTTTTAAACATTGTATAATGTTTTTGTAAATTATCATTAAAATTTCATTGCATTTTTGTTTACTTATTTTCTAAAATAAATAAAAATATAGTATTTAGATAATAATAATAATGTAAAAAATACCATATTATGCTAGATTGTTATTAAATACTAATACTAAATACTAACCTGTTAGATATTGTTTTTAAAATATGTAATTTAAGTAAAAAGTTGTTATGAAGTTTGTGGCACATACAATTCAGATGTAATTTCCCCTACAACTGCAAATGTTCCATTGATCTGGCAGACAGCGATGCTAGATGTTTTCTGCCCTTGTAGCCAAATAATTTTTTAAAATAGCCCAGAAGTAGCCAACTGCTCGAGCAGTTGGCTACTTTTGGGCCAATAGCAAAGTGGGCCAATAGCAACTTGGCTACTTTTGGGCCAATAGCAAAGTGGGCCAATAGCAATCTGTGAAAGTAGGAAAAATTTGTTAAGCAGTAGGACATAGGACAGGTTTAATTGTAGGACATGTTCTTCCACAGTAGGATGGGTGGTCACTCTACACTAACTGCTGTAGAATATTAGGGGGCTGTGGTTACCGAAATGTTTTTGGACAGGTTGGTAAAAATACACTTCTTAGATTAAACAAAGTCAACCCACTTAAAGGAAAATGAATCGGAGCTCACATTTCACTGTAGTGTTTGTTGTGTGATGTACTGGATCTCACGAGCAAGGTAGTACAATAAAAAAAAACTTTGTTAACAAGTTTTTTTTACAAAGTATTAAATTTATTCACAATGAACCGGTTCTTCACTTTACACGATCCCAACTTTATGACCTTATCCTGGTCAAGACATAGGCATTGAACATTTTTAGAACAAAACAACAAAAGGGAGACTTCCAAGCACATGACAAATTGATTATGGGACGATCAAAATTATTCTAACTTAAAAACTAAACTTACAACTATCTTACAACTAAAGAAATAAAAGAAAGGGGAAAATTAATTAAGGATAACAGATAGATAGAAAGACTAGAAAATACCTGGGATTTTTCGACAGGATGAATCTTGGGTGTAAGATACCTTCTCCAATTTTTTCTTCTTTTTTATCTCAATATTTCTTCTCTTGATTTTTTCTCCTCGTAGATCTTCCTATCTGTCACTGGTCTAGATATTCCTTTTTTTAAACTCTCGAGCGCTGCCTTCCTTGTAGACGCTCTTTTTGGGTCTCACCCTCAGAAATGGATCTTTTCTCTGGCTGTTTTTGCCTCAGGGCTTTTCTTTCCTTTCTTTTAGCATTTTCTCGGAATTGGTAGTCTTACCCCCACAGGAAAAGGATTAAAAAAGAATGTTCTAGAAAAGATTTTAGACAAAGAAACAGGAAAGACTTAAAACTAATAAATAAAAAGTACAAAAATATGTACAAAAATATACAACAAATATGGTTAATGGCCACATCATAATCCACATATTCCCCACTTACTGCTAATTGCTTTACAATGGTAGGGGATGGTTTTTCCCGAAATATTTATGGTTTGGGGGTGGTGACTAAACATTTATTGGTTGAGACAGTTAAAAGACACATACAGGAAACTGAAACGGAGCTTAGATGGCTACAGACTTCATTACAGTTTGTAGAAAATGCTTTTAAAGTTGACGATTTTTTTAATAAAAATTTCTGAAATATAATACTTTTTTGTTTTTGTTATAAAATAAATAAAAATGAATTATTTTGAGTAGTTTTCTTTATTAAGAATTCCAAAACACAATATATTATTCACCTAATAGCACAAAACCACAAAATAAACTATGATTTTTACAAAATTGATTTTCGAAAATGGATAATGGGGATTCTCCACATGACAATTATCGCAAGAATGATCTTGCACACCTTACGCAGGGTTTAAATCATTCAAAACATCTTGTACAAAATTTCTGTGCAGTTCTCTTACACTGAATGAAAAACTATAGTTATCTTCTAGTTTTATTATTAAGAGCTGCAGTTTTTGGTGGATATGATAAACTCCCTTTATCAAATTTCCTCGTAAATTCTGCTAGTGTATTTTCAGAGTTGGGAACATCAGACTCAAACAATATGTTAAAACAATTTTCAGAACTCGAATAAACTGTTCAAACACATTTTCGAGCAATATAACCAGATATATAATAAATTAAACGCGAGTCACTTTTCTTTCTGATTTATGGGTAATGATCTTTTACTGCTCAATTGCTACCAGAAATATACTTATTTGCAGCATCTGTGTCTCCAGCATGAAGTAGCTTATCAATTTTTTTTCTGTATATTTGTTTTATCAAGTTATGATGATTTTGTAGAGAGATAAGAGAACTTAAAAAACTTTTAATAAATATACTTATAAAAATATTGCTGAACAGACAAAAAGCAATTCTTCTTGAAGTAGCTAAGGTTGGCTAATTAATTTTCAGCATATGATGTCTGGACAAGAGATAAAAAAAAGTCAGACTAAGTAGAATAATATTGCTTTATTGTATTCTAATAAATGGAAAATTAGCCAAGGGGCTACTTTAAAAAAAGAAATAAAAACATTTATTACACATTTTATTTGTTTTTATGTTTAATTCAATCAGATATTAGTATTCTAAGCTGCTGTAACTCATGTAATTTTTTGTTTTTCTATTCCTTTTCTTTCTTCCATCTTTGTTTGTCCTTTGCATTTCTTTTTGCTGTTTCTTCTATGAACCATGCAGGGGGTACCCACTTTTTCTTGTGGTTCTCCCTTGTAAGAGATGTTTAGGGATGGGATGAGACCAGGTTGCTTGAGTCCGATGTGTTAGTTTGGCTGCTAACTATGGCTGTATTTGGTGCATGGGATTTAGAGTCAGATAGACAAACAGTACTCACTGA
The DNA here is from genome assembly GCF_030686945.1 of Centruroides vittatus. NCBI lineage: Eukaryota > Metazoa > Arthropoda > Arachnida > Scorpiones > Buthidae > Centruroides > Centruroides vittatus. The sequence continues at coordinate 177,356 of NW_027121205.1, forward strand.
AGTACATGGAGAAGAAGGCAATGCAGGAGAGGCAAATGAAGCACTTAGGTAATGAGGTGGAGGATTGTTGTTTGATTTGCTACTATACACTTCATAAAACTTATTAAAATGTTTTCATCTTATTTTTTCTTCTCCTGATGTTTTTAATTTATTTAAATTCTGCCTAAATATACACATTAAATTTTGCCATTTATGGCTATATTCCTCCCCTGAAAACTTGTACCCTTTGTAGGGCCTGTGAAATTTGACCCCACAGTTTTGCTTTACAACTGGTTTCTGGAAATCATTTTCTTTCTCTATTCTATAGTTGATTAAAGCTGTGTAACACCATCAGACCATTGAACTGAAAAAAGAAAGTACTTCAATATTTAATATATTACTTGTTATTTCAGTATTTGTTAAATAACGGATGGGGCAGACGGCAGCATGGTCGTTGGTCAACAAATGCTGTAAAGTTACTGATTTCACTGTATAAAGAGCATGAAAATAAATTGGCCAAGCAAGAAGGTATGTAAATATTTGTTTATTTTATTTTCGAATAATTAAAGGAATTACTTATTCATTAGAAGTCCTCACTCATAATGTCTAATCCATATGGTTTTTCATATAAGATATTGATAAAAAAAAACACCTCTGTTATTAAAAAAATTCTATCAGAACAGTATAGAGCAGAGAAAAAAATATTAATTTATCATGACCAGTACTACAATATTGCTGGCTAATATCAAGTACTGTGCAGTACAACAGAGCAATGCAACACAGATAGTTTATGTACTGTACATTTCAAGTCTAAAAAGGGTTTTTTTTTTTACAAAGGAATTATTACAGTCTTTTCCCAAATGATAGAGCCATTTTAAAGTAGTGACATAATAGAAATAGTAAGCAAACCTTAGAGGATTGATTATTGGTTTACATATTATGTAATAATTTTAATAAAAAAATATTAAAATGACTATATAAACCAATTTTGATAATGCTGCACAGGACATACTAATCCCATAATGATATTCATCTTTACTTCAGCATTTAAATTGCAATTGTTATGTAAAATAGTACACAGAATGGTATAAAATATATAATAAGAGTGAATTTATGTAAGAATGAAAAATTCTTACATAAATTATTCATTAAAAAGGTAATAGCTAACGCTTGGCATGAAATCACCCATAATTAAAGGAAAACTTTTTAAAAACTATGCAAGACAAGAGTTTAACTGTCTTCTAAACAAACATTTTAATCTTCAATCTATTTATAGTTTAAAGTTTTTAATGAAAATAGTCAGTCATTCTTAAAATATAAGTATTTAATTATTAAATTCTGTGTTAATATTAGGAGCTAAAATTTAACACAGAAACCAAAATGAAAAAAATTATAATACTCTGACCTAAAATTTATACCCCTTGATGTGGGTTCCTGTCCGTGGTGAGGGGACCACCCAGAGATGGTTTAGTAACCCTTCTTTACCATCCCTGGGATCTGAACGCCCACCCACGTGTTTGCCGTGCGTGGTGTCCCGTATGCCGGAAAGGGGGATCCTGGTAGTTGAGGGGCAACATATCGTCCCCAACACACTGCTTCGACTTCTGCTTCGGATAAACAGGAGGCTCAAATCAGGCTTTGTTTGAGTTAATCGGCTGGTCGTTGAGTCATTTTTGACCTCGGCTTGGAGTCAACCGATTGATGCAGACCGGGCGGACACATCAGACGATGTACTTTTCTTGACTGCATTGTGAGTGTATAGCTCTTGGGAAACCCTGATGTGACAGTCTATGGGAGTCTCCCATTTGACGGCATTTCCTCGTTCGGCCCCAAGGTGGGTGGGGTCACTAGGAGCTGAAATCTTATTTATCAATCATGGATACTAAAAACAATCCAAAAACCACCAACGAAAAGACAACCAGCCAGCCATCCTACTTAATAGTGCATGTTGCTGGAGAAACACCTTTATCAAAACGTTCCCCTTTTCTGATTCAAAAATTGTTTCAATCTACAGTAGGAAACCTGAAAAAAATACAAAAATTGAGATCTGCTTGTAGAAACAACCTCACTCCAACAATCAGCAAAACTTATGGCAACAAAGAGCCTCGGAGACATGGAAGTCACTGTCACCCCACACGGAAGTCTAAACTTATCACATGGGGTGATATCAGAGATTGATCTAATGTCTGAAGACGAATCAGATATTCAGATCGGTCTTTCGGATCAAGGAGTTACTGCAGTTCGACGCATCTCTGTTCGTCGAGAAGGCAAGTTAATTCCAACTAAACATTTAATTTTAACCTTTAACAAACCGACATTGCCATCTTTCATAACAGCAGGATATCTGCGCTGTCCAGTTCGCCCATACATTCCAAATCCACTGCGTTGCTTTAAATGCCAGCAGTTTGGACATTCACAAACATCTTGTAGAGGGAAAGGTGCATGTGCTCAGTGTGGAAAAGAAGATCACGAGAGTACCAAATGTACAAGCACTCCATGCTGCGCAAACTGCAAAGAAGCCCATCCTGCCTACTCCCGAAAATGCCCTGCATGGCAAAGAGAAAAAGAAATTCAACGGGTGAAAACTGTGAATAATATACTTTACCCCGAGGCACGTCGCATGGTAACTTTAAGTGCACCAGTGAAAAACAAGACATTTGCTGCTGTTTTAAAATCCACTAAGACATGTGCAGTTCAAACAGATATTTCTGTCTCACCAAGTGAATCTCTCACTCGCCTTTCGAAATGTCTACTGATCCCATCAAAAGATACATTAGAAAAGGAGAATGTAAAACCTAAAACACCACTACCTAAAACAGGGGTAACAACAAGAAACGTGGGTTCTAGAAAGGCAAGTAAGAACCCACTAAACAAACAGAGAGTGAAAGCAGCTCTCTCTAAATGTAAAAAATCAGAGGCTCAATCTATGAGTGAGTTTTCTGATATCTCTGATGAAGAGAATAATATAGAGGTGACACAACCAACGTCACCTTCAAAAGGAAAATCATCTGTGAAGTTAAAGAGGGATACCTTCACAAAAAATGCTGCCTCAACAAACACATAATGGATTACAAAATAATCCAATGGAACTGTCATGGTTTCTGCAACAACTTTTCTGACGTTAAACACTTGATATCATCTACTTCATCTCTCTGTGTGGCACTTCAGGAAACACATCTAAAACCTGGAGAAATAATTTCTTTAAAAGGATTCAGTCTTTACCGTAAAGATGATGACAGCCACACTCGCGCCAGTGGAGGTGTGGCTGTACTGGTTTCAAACTGCATCCCGTCCTTACCGGTACAAATTACAACAGAGCTGCAAGCTGTGGCAGTCAGAGTTTCATTTGGTGTAACTGTTACAGTTTGTTCCATATACTTGCCACCAGATGTCAGAGTCAATGGCAATGAATTTGATGCCTTGGTTGAACAGCTGCCAACTTTATTCCTTTTACATGGTGATTTCAATGGCCACAATCCAATGTGGGGCAGTTACGATATTAACCGTTGAGGCAGGGCCATTGAAAGATACATAGGTAATCACCAACTATATTTATTTAATACTGGAGAAGTGACATACTTTCACGCTCCAACAAGAACATTCACTGTCATTGATCTATCATTAGCTAGTTCAAACCTGTTTTCAGCATTTACATGGGGGGTTGGATCTAATCCACTCTCTAGTGACTACTTCCCAATATTTCTAAAATACCCGAGGCAGAGAAAGCTGTGAAACAGCTTGTCCACCACGCTGGAAACTTGAAATGGCAGATTGGCCTGCATTTTCCTCTTTGGCTAACATCACTGAGGAAATGGTCAATACTGCTGATATCAGTGATGCAGTTGAAGTTGTCACTTTCAGTATTATTCAGGCAGCCGAAAAAACAATGCGGAAAACATCAACCAGATATCCAAAACATCCAAAACGATGGTGGGATCAGAATTGCGAGGCAGCATTTAAAAAACAAAAGAAAGCATGGGGGATTTTCAGAAGATACCCTACTGCTAACAATTTGGTTGCTTTTAAAAAAGCAAAGGCAAATGCCAGAAGAATCAGAAGGCAAAGCCAAAGGGATTCTTGGAGGAAGTATGTATCTAGCATAACATCTTCCACCAGCTCAAAAGCAGTCTGGGATAAAATCCATAAAATTAATGGGCAATATGCTTCTTACCTTCTGTCCATGCTGGAAAATAATGGCACAATAATCAGTGACATAAAAGGTATTGTCTTCATTCAGCAATATTACTGTATTTTACGGACTATAAGACGCACTCTTTTGTTTGAAAAATTACCTCCAAAATTCAGGTGCATTTTATAGTTCGTAGTGTCTTATAGGTATTTTTTTAAAAGCTTCTTAAAAATTAAGGTGAGGTTTATAGTCTGTAAAATACAGTATGTATACAACAAATTTTTAGGCTTATAAACTACAAACTGAAAAACAATATTTAAACTTTCACTCTTCATCTATTTAGGAATATAATATGCCATTCAGCAGAATAGAACTATGTACAGCAATCTCTCGCTCGGGGAATACTGCTGTAGGCTTGGATAAAATTCACTACAGCATGATTAAAAATCTGTCAGACAATTCCCTTAGTATTCTCCTGAATCTGTTTAACAGAATATGAACAGAACATATTTAGCTTGACTCTTGCAGGCTATCAATTATTATTCCCATTTTCAAGCCAGGTAAAGACTGCAAAAATCCCTCTAATTATAGACCAATTTTTCTGACTAGTTGTCTTTGCAAACTTTTCGAGAGAATGGTAAACATGTGCTTGATGTTCCTCCTAGAGGAAAAGAACTACTTTTCACCACATCAGAATGGATTTTGTATGAACAGAAGTACCACAGACAATTTAGTAAATCTTGAAACATCCATACGGGAAGCGTCTGTTAGACGACAGCACTTTGTGTCTATGTTCTTTGATATAGAGAAGGCCTACGATTGCTGCTGGCGATACGGAATACTTTGTGATCAGCATGAATTCGGCTTGCGGGTTAATTTGCCAATTTTTATAAAAAAACTTCCTACAGAATCAAAGATTCTAAGTCAGGATGGGCAACACTTTGTCTAGGCTTTTCACACAAGAAGAGCATGTTGCTTGAGGTTGTATTTTGAGTGTGACTGTTCCTAATAAAAATTAACAGCATAGCTAAGTGTCTTTTTTTTAGTGTGAAACACTCTCTGTATGTGGTTGACTTTCAGATCTGCCAGTCTAGTAACATGAGTTATATTGAGAGACAACTGCAAACCTTTTTAAATTGCATAGACAGTTGGTCCAAGACTAATGGTTTCAGTTTTTACATAGAGAACATTTTGTGCATCCACTTTTGCCGAAGGAGTGGTTAGCACCTGGATCCCGAATTTTACCTAAATGGGGTTAAAATTCCAATGGTCAACGAGGCTAAGTTACTTGGTTTTTGTGTTCGACCATAAATTGACGTTTTTGTCACACTTGTGCAATCTGAAGAGTAGATGGTTAAAAGCTCTGAATTTTTTAAAAGTATGCTGCTCATCCTGGGGAGCAGAGAAATTTTCAATGCTCAGAATATATAGAGCTTTTGTTTGCTCTAAGCATGATTATGGATGCATCGTGTATGGCTCTGTGCGAGAATGTACTCTTTGGATGCTGGATCTAATTCACTGTCAAGCATTTTGTTTGTGCACTGGTGCTTTTTGAACTTTTTTTGTTTAAAGTTTGTACGTTGATGCTTATGAGTCTCCACTATCTTTTAGGAGAGAACAGTTCTTTTTTTTTCATAACATTAAACAGAGATCTCAGAATAAACTGTTAGCTGATTGTTCAGATACTCAGCTGAAACAATTATTTGCAGCTCGCTCAAGTAGTGTCCTTACATTCGCCATAAGAATGGAGAATGTAAGCAGCACGATTGACCTGGACACAAGCAACATCTCACAGGTTGAGATTAATAGTATTTCACCTTGGTTAACTCCAGTGATAAATGTTGATTTAAGCTTAAAGCAGTTTCTTAAATAAATTACACCAGACTATGTCTATAGACAGCACTTTGCAGAAATTCAACACAGTGACAGGAATCTAATTTCTATATACACTGATGGATCTAAATCGAATGACTATGTTGGCTTAGCTTGGTTTCCAACATGAAATTGTGGCAGAATAAATAACACCGAATTCTTCCATTTTTACTGCGGAGTTGCAGGCTATTTATTTAGCTCTAAAATATATAAATAGGAAAGGTCATCGTAGCTGCGTGATTTACACTGACTCAGTTATTGCACTTCAGGCTTTGATTTAGTGTGAACCTAGTTCTCACTCCATAGTGATCAAAATTTGTAAACTGATTTGTCATTTTATTGCGATTAATTACTGTATAAAATTCTGTTGGGTTCCAGGCCACGTTGGTATAAGGGGAAATGAAGAAGCTGATTCAGCTGCAAAGTCAGCAAGTACTTTTCAGCATACAATGCGTACTAAAGGAGGTGACTTGAAGCTAGTCGTTAAAAAACGACTAGAGGAGAGATGGCAAAATGTGTGGAACGCACAAGTTTACAATAAACTACATGAGGTCAAACCTGTGATAGAAAATTGGACACAGAAGAAACCTTATGGCAGGAGATCTGAGGTTATTTTTACCCGTCTGAGAATTGGACATACTCGACTGACTCATTAATATTTTTTGAAGGGTGATGACCAGCCAGTATGTCAGCATTGCAACTGCCCTCTAAGTGTAAAACACATACTGTGCAATTGCTCTGTCTTTGAGAGGATGCGTAAACAGTATTTTTGAAATGCAAGTCTGACAGAGGTTTTGGGCTAGAGGCGAAATGTGAACAATCTGCTGGACTTTCTGAAAGTAATTAATATGTATAAAGTGATTTGATTATTTATTGATTATTTTTATTTATTTTGTTTTTTTTGCTAACATTGTTGTATATATTTGTTTTTGTTGTTTGTTTATTTATTTTTGTATTTTATTTTTTATTTTATGTATTTATTTATTTATTTTGTTTTCTGTACTTAATATTTGTCATATGTTATTGATTTGTCTTGTTTAAGGTTATTTACCAGTTGACCTGGCACAGCTTGGCTTATGTGGTTCTCGCACCAAAAAACAGGAATCAACCAACCAATTAACCAACTGTATTTCTTTGTCTCTGTGGCGTTATTTTTCTTAATGTTGTAAACTCACTTGCATTTGATAGTTGTTGCAATTTTTGGAAGTTCTGTTAAGTTTTATACATTATATTTCTCTAAGGATTCTATTTCTTGTTCCATGGTTGCCCTCCATCTGGCTGAATCATTCGATTTAATGGCTACTTTGTATGTCATAGGTTCTATATTGTCGTTGACTATCTTATCACCAATTGTGGCAGATTTTTCTATGATTTTCATTTTATATTTTTTTCTGGTTTCTGCCTCTGTCCTGTATGAGCGATTTGTGGTCTACCACTTGCTCTTATCAGTTCATGCCTCTGCTCATTTTTATCCTTGTTTGTTTCGTTTCTGTCATTATCCGGTGAAGTATTTTCTTGAGAAGTAATTGTTTCTTAGCAGGTTTAAGGATGTCTAATTTCACTTTTTTATTATTGAGTTTTTTTCTTCTGTTGGACCTGTCATTTTTAGTCATTTCGATATTGTCCTTGAGTTATTTGGGTATTTATTCATAAATTTGACATCTCTACTTGCTATAACTCTTTGTTTTAGTGATCCACAGACGATATGCCTTTGTTTTGCTAGAGTAGCCTATAAATATGCATTTGGTGGATCTCTAATCGAATTTTCCTTTTTCCTGGTTCCTTTTGTAGTGCAAATGTAAGGTCGCCAACTGGTGGGGATCAGTTAATCCCGTGTCAGGATGAACCTAAGGGACGTTTGCATGTGGGTGTGGCGGAGGAGGCAAATGATGACAAGTGTTTTATATAAGGAAAATCGTTTATTGGATAACATATATACTTACATCTACAATTGACAGTTCACTTTTCTATAGTTTTTCCGAGAGGCGAGAACTTCTGGTTCGGTCATAGCTCCGGGGCAGATGAGATGAGAGCGATGGGCTGACGAGATCAAGTCGCTGAGAAGCTGAGGCATTTTTGGCGGCGACACAACACAGATCACTGAGCACGTGGTTTGATCCGGAGGAGACTTTTTTCTTGACCTTGGAGATTTCGATTTTTATAGTTTTTCACTCGCTATTCCAAATTCTGATTGGCCCCTCATTCCCTTTTCCGTTTTTCGATTGGTCCCTTTTTTGTTCCTAGGCAAAACTCGGGATGACTTGGGTCACGGGAGAGGTCTGATTCGGTGTTTTTATTTGGCGCCTTTTTGACCATTGTGCTCGGATATTGTTGATAAATTTACAAGACTCGAACTCATGATTTAGTCTGTTAATTGCGATTTCAGTCATCTAGGAACTTTACGATTCAAGCGCGATGTTTTTCTATCTATTAAAACTTCCCCCCTCCAAAATTACTTTCTTAGATTGACTATTTATGAGCACTCAAATTAGAATTTCACCTATTTATGAGCTTTAGTGTCAAAATTTTACTTTTTTGTTCGATCATGACAGATCGTTTTTAACACGTGTACTGACACGTGTTTTAGTACTTGTTCCCGACACTTGTTTACATTTTGCTTTGCGATGTCTAGATCAAGAGTTTTTTGTGTTTTTATATAATCTATTCTTATAATTTAAACGCAAGAATTTTGTGATTTACACGATTTCGGATCTCGTCTGGAATCTCACAGAGTTCCTTGCCTTTTTAAAATGTTGCTTGGTGTAGCAACATTTTAGCTGGCAGCTCGGGAAGCTGTCAGTTCACGCATCTGTCTTACCTGAAGTGACAACTGCATTACTTTCCCTTTAACAGGATAACGTCTAATTTGTACAATTACTATTGACCACAATTAACAAGACATGAGGGAGAAAGAATTTGGTTGACAGACATGCCTCCTGGGCAATTTTTTAGTTAATGTTGGAAGTTTACATTTGCAGGGGCGAAACGCAACATTTTTTTCTTACACTCTTGCATAAATATGGACAAAACAATTCACAAAATTTTTATACTAGACTTTAACTTAATTGAAAATTTTACGCGGCCATGCACATTTGCTAGTAAAGTGATGGGTTTATTTAGGAAAGGAACGAATAGAGTAAATATATGTTTATTTGAATATATGTATATATATTAAGTGGATTATCATAGGATATAAATATAAAAATAAGTGGATTATTATAGGATATAAATGTTGAGGTTGTTAGGCTATATGTATATGTGAGTATACAAAAATAGGACTTTGGAACAATATACGAAGATTTTTCTTTCCCTTTTGGTATTTTTGATTTTTTATTGGTTTATTTTTACTTCCCTGAGTATTAGGGTCTGGTTTTCCTACAGTCGGTGATTCCCACCTCGCACTTGTCTGCACGCGTTTTGTTCTTGGTACAGGTTTTGACAGCACTGCATGACCTCCAGGATTTCTTGTCTCCTTGTCCCTGTCGGGGTCGAGGCGAATTGCTTTGTTTTCCAACTAGCAGAGATGGTCGAAGTCCGTTAGTGTATCAGGAGGTTAACTCTGAGTACGCCGCTTGGATCACTGTATGACCTGATTGTTGTTGATTGCAACCTGACCTCCTCTGATTTTGGATTTGGATCGCTCGTATTTCGGCAAGCCTGTTGATTTCATCCACCTTTGCTTGTAATTTATTGGGGACCTCATCTTTCTGTTAGAGGACGATTATTTCTGGGTATCGGGGTGTTGCTGCCTCTCGAACTCGTCTGATGGCGTGTCGAAGAGCGCGTTTGTCCATTTTATGCTTTGGGTCCTCTCGGCGGTTGCTTGGAAAAAATATTTCTTCGAGATCAGCATCATTTAAATCCCAGAGTTTTGTGGACTCTGCCATCGGTTTGTCTGGTAAGAGAAGAAAGGTGAAATTTAATAAGCAAAAGTTCACACTCAACTTCAAGAATTTATGATGTATATGAGCGATACAATTTCGCCGCATTAACTTCAACAGGTATACTTGTGTTCACAATATTTCTAGGAGAAGAATTTTTGACCAATTTGAGCTATTACTATTTTTAGTCCTACTCTGTTCCTTCTGCTCGGCTCCAGTTTCTTCCAGGCTGGATAATCATCGTAACTGATAGGGTCAAATTTTCGAGCATTCTTTCTAAGATTCTAGAGTGCAGGATTAGGCAATCGCTGGACCCGGTGATTTTTTTTGACATTACTTGTTATGCTTCTCAGGATTGATTTCTACACCATGAGTCTGCCCTTTTCTCTAATCTCGATTTTTTTTAAAAAATGTTTTGCGTCTTGTCACATTATGACGTTTCTGACAACTACATAAAGAAGGTAGGCATTTTGTATGTTCTTGGTTTTTATAATTTGGATAAGAAAGTCTCGTTGGTAACAGTGTAGCTGTATGAGCCAAGTCAACAGTTGAATTGAATCTGGTTCAATTATTATCATTTGGGCAGATTCATGATTTAGGTGAAGTGAGTGAGAATGACCTACCATTAAATGAGGGACTACCTGTTGGTGGCTCCCTTCTAATGGACAGAAATCATCCATAGCAGGACATGAACAGGTTTTGAAGGAGCACCCTCTTTTGTGAGCCTCTCACTCTCTTAGGATATAGGATTCTTTGCACCCGTTGTCTCTATACCTACAGGGTAGAGCCACGATTCTGGCCAATTTCTCCAAGGAAAGATTTCGATGGTTACCCATTTCCCCACTTCAAGTCGGCCACCATTGTACTAGCTCCTTGCATCTAGAACAGATTATATGACCTGCTGGACACTGATACATCGGATGCGACATGTGTTTGTAACGCACAGGACACTCGAATAGGGCGACCAGCGCAGGATCTCAAAGGGGATGTTGAGCGGGTCCTTGCTTGGCATTCGTTGTCTTAGTGGGAGTAGTAGCCGTTGATTCTTCCTTGGTTCTTTCTAAATAAAGGAAAAGAAAGTTAGTTGAGTCTCAGTTCTCTTGTGAAACTGTACACGAAATTATTGCTAAGGAGGTATGGGTTCTTCCTCGCGATTTTACAAACGCCTCATTTGAGTAGGGATTGTTTCAACTCTGACGGGAAGCGTAACGGTCTCTTTCTGTTTGGGTCTCATTACCATTGGCTGCTTGATTTCTAACACATCTAGAGTCCTCAAGGGTGGACTCGTTTCCACGGCCACTGTCATCAATTTAATCATTTCTCTGGGAGCAGATTCCAATCGTTTTTCTTGATGGAGAAAAAGATATGTTATTGCCGGTCTTCATTTTCTTAAACAACTTGATCGTTTGCGACAGCTCCAAACAATCACGAGAATAGCCACAATGCCTACAACAGGGACTATGAATGACAGATTTATGAATGACAGAAATGTGGAAAATGGAGAAGTCCATACGTTAAAAGGTTTCGAAAAGTTGGTGTCGGTCCTTATCGAACTTATTTCTTGACTTATGTTTCGAAGTAGCCGTCCAGAAAATTCTAATGACCAATGGCACTCATTAGTTATGCTTGAGGTAACGTTTTTCTGGATGTATTATCGTAGGATCCCAACCTCTGTAAGATTGAGAACATCCGTTATCGCTGGTATTACATAATGGTTTCGAAGGGCAACCTTGAATATGGGGAGACGTAAGACGTATAGCGGGTACGTGGCTGACACAAGTCATAGGCAATTTAAAAATTCCTGTGTTGTTTAACTTGATCATTTTGACTTGTGATTGCATCAAGCTACTTATTTGGTTGCATTCTATAACTAGATTTAAAGGTGATGGGGTGGAATATATCCAAGACCCTTCCTCGTCAATACAACAAAACATTGGCTTGGGATAAATGGTAACCTTTCTCTTACACAATTTACTGACAGTTGGCTTATCTGCCATAAACAAGGTGTATTCACATGCTTGATACGGGAGTTTTCATGCTGCAACTTTTGGTGCGCAAGTCGTCGTTAATCCGTTTCTACATTCCTGTAAGTCATGCGCTTCCAATAACATAAAGCTGTCGGTCTCTTGATAAGGCTATATCTGCAAAATCGACTTGGTAATAGGAGAATGTTCTAGAGACGGGAAAATATGCAGGAAATTTCATTACTTCGTACAAATCAAAATATCCTTTGGGAGTGACTAACAGAAATTTTGCGAAAATTCTTAGTGTAGATGGAAGTGCAACAGCTGTAGTGGTGATCCACTGGTAATATTTGAAGACGTTGTTTTCATTCAATGTTTCTATCAACGAGATTCCTCCGGGTAGGTGTTTGTTTACCTCCGCTAGTGTCTCTAACAAGTGTGATTTTGACAGAAAGTATGAGCTTAGTTGGTGGTTTTTCAACATTTTGATAGCTTGTCGTAGATTTGAGACATCGATTTGGAATTCCATTACCGCGTTCTCGGCGTATCGAAGCGCCGTACTGACCACAAACGTGTAACTGAACATCTGGAGTTTTTGATCTAAATAGTCCTGTCGTCGAATCATCATGTCAATATACTTCTGGTTGTCCTTGACTGCTTGAAGGGTTTGATTTATGACGGTTGTCTGCGCTTATAAGATGTGTATGATTTTTCTGCTGATCTTCGGATAAACTGTATCCAATTATTCATTGCTTGTACTTCTTCTGATGTGGCCGTTTCAAAAAGAAATTTTAAAATTTTACCTCCGATGTTCATTAATTTTCATTTCGTTTGGGGAGGACCATTTATTGTCACTGTGGACTTTAACTTTTTATATTCAGTTTCAAAGTCGGCGAGAGAATGGTTTAAGTTTCTTAGTTCCACATCGGCTAATGTCCATAGGGGTTTCATGGGATTATCATTTTTTTGCACTCCTCTTTTATCAACGGGAGTTAGAGCGGCTAAATGACGGTGTAAATCGCAAAGATAATCGTCGTATTCATTGAATGATATTTCTAAGGCAATAGTCTATTGACTCATTGTAATGAGAAAATTTCCTTGATGTAGAAATATGATTCCCTTGGTCAATGCGGGTACAATGGTTGATACTTCATAGGCAAGGCAGCGTATCAGCATGAATGAACAAGATTGTTACGAAATTTCCCATTGTTATCTACCAAAAAGGTAGCTTATATTACTACTATTTTTGGACTCGCAACAATTTATAGGCACGCATGTATTTTAGAATTGACCTCTCTCTACTTGGATATGATAACCTCTCTTTGGCGGGAAAGAGAGACTACCATATACAATTGGCGAATAATCCAATCAGAGTAGAAGGTGGCAGCGCAGGTGGCCCTCATTCTGCCAAGGAGTCTCGGTGACATCTGTGTCCCGCATCATCACCCCGTTTGTCTGCATCTTTCAGGAGGATTTGGGAAGAACCCAGGGACAATCGCTCACAGGCCCTTGACTTCGGAGAGCATATCTGTGTGAGGGTTGTGGAGCAGTCGCGGGTCGATTGACCTCTGCTCCTCTCGCAGTGTCTGTTGTTCCTAACGGACTTTGCTGGAGTGACTGTAAGACGATTTCATCCCAGGGGTCAACGGACTCCACTTCTGGTTGTTTTGCGGTTAGGGAAAGTGTCTCTGAGTCTATTACATCCATATCTCTTTTTTTTTGCATCGGGCATTGCAAATTTTATCCTAGCGATTGCAGGCTTCATTCGATTGGCATGTGTGTGTAATAGTTTCTCGGAATGAACGTGCTGGACTATAAAATCTACAGGACTTGTTTCAGCAATTATTCTATAGGGACTGTGCCATTGCGGGACTAATTTTCGTTTTAATTCTACTGGGATAGCTATTTCATTTACGAAGACTCTATCACTGATTGCAAATTTGTACGGCTTGTGCTTACGCTGATGTGCTTGAACGTATTCCTATCATTTGCGGCCTTTTCTGCGTGTTCCTGGACTATTTTGTGAAATAAGGCTAACCTCACTCTTAGTTTGCTCGCATAATTTTCGCTTGCCATCGTATCTGGGCCTATTTGGCTCAGTAACAATGTCAAAGGGGTAAGTCGGATCGCGCTCATACAAAAGGAAGAACGGGGTTTCATTTGTACTTCAATGCATAGTAGTGTTGTATGCGAAAAGAGCATAAGGGATCGTTTCATCCCAATTGCGCTGATCTGCGTCAATGTAATGAGTCAGAATACCTATTAGGGTTTCATTAAGGCACTCGACCATTCCATTACATTGGGGATGGTACGCTGTCGTAAGAAGCCTTTTTACGTGCAACAATTCACAGACATCCTTCATGACCTTGTACACAAAGTTGGATCCTCTATCTGTAAGTAACTGTTTTGGGACTGAATGTTTTAGAATAATTTGTGTTACGAATGCCTTTGCCACGGTTTTAGCGGTAACATTGGGCAATGGGATCGCTTCTGCCCATCTAGAGAAGTGGTCGACAAAAACCAATAGGTATCTGTTTCCATTATAAGTAGTAGGGAGTGGACCCTGAATGTCTATTGCAGCACGCTCAAAAAGTCTTGATATTTTAGGAAATGTCTGCAGAGGGGCTTTATGACCATGCAGGGGCCTTCTCCTCATTGTGCATTCCTGACAACTGTGTGTGGTGCACGTGGAGTGGCCGATTTCTCGTTCCTCCTTTTTGTCGGCTAACAGGTCCGTGAGACCTGCCCACGTCAAGATGGCGGTTCGGAGGAGTTACGCGTTACGCGAGTGGATGCGAGTGGAGGAAGTGCATGGGTTCGACGGTAGAGCGGCGGATGATGACATTCGAATAAAGGACATTACAACGGATAAAACAATAACAAAGATTTATTAAAGCTAACTGGTCGATTACAGATACGGCGAGCGTCGGTCGCCTGAGTTCGGATTCGCGGAGGGAGAGTTTACAAAACTTCGGGTCATACCTCGGGATCCGGGTCGCTCTTCACAGACGATACGATCTCGTAGGTTTCCGGCGGTTCCCCTCGACTTTTTCCGCACGCGCACAGGCTAAGAGTTAGACGTAACCGACCCCCCTTTTCTCCGTCGTCGCCCTTTTATTCTCTCGGTCACGAGTTTCAGGTTCGCCAACCCGCGTTTTTCGACTCTTGTTCCTCCTGATTCATTTTTTCTATCTTTTGACTCATATCCCTTTTCCTTCTACTCGCGCGGAAAGGGATGTATCATTACCGGCTAAATTCCGGTGGGTTCGAATTTTCACACCACCTTGGGCTTTCTAAAATCGAAGCTGTCCCTGAAGGCAGGTTCGATTTTTTAACAGGTTGAACCCTGAACCTCATCGACAAATAATGTTAGAACAATATCCGCGAGAATATCCGGAGTAAAACGGATAGGAGGCTCACGAACTAATTTAAGTGGCTGCCTCTTCTCGACGGGAGACGTCCTTTTGTTCACCTTCCAAACCCGTGAAACGGAAGATAAAAGGATCCAAGAGTCACGGGAGACATCCGGAAAGACCGACGAATCAAGAAGCGGACGATGCTACTCAGTCGCGACAATGATTGACATGGTGAAAAAAAATTTTCCACGATTTACTTGGCGACATTGATAATTTAATGATTACGCGACAATCAAGGATTAATCGGCGCGCGTTACAATAAGCTGTTATGCTAAACCGACCACGGTGAGTGGGTAAATAACAACGGTGTTCCCGGAAGTAGGGTTGCTTCCTGGCTGGCACGTGGTGCAGACGTAGTTTTCTTTCGTCACTTGGGCACGAGAGTAAAGTTCAAGGTCTTGAGTGTTCGTTGTTCTCGCGCGTTATGTGAAAACTTTGGGTTCGCCTCGGGCTACAGCAACAAGTAGTGTATCTACTGGTAGTTCGGTAGTGTTGGTAATAGTTCTATGTCTGGCACAAATGTCGAAGTTAAACAGGAACTTGAGGGCTGGAGGATTCCGGTGAGTGGTGTCTTGATATCGTTTTGTTGTAGTGTGGCGGTGTCGTCGGGTATGAAGCTCGGAGCGGTGATTAATTTTGGTGGAGGGTCGTCATAGTCTTAGTCCGTTGCGGCGAGGATGTCGTCCTATTGGTACTCACAAAAGTTAATTAAAAACAGTATTTGAAATGAAAAGATGATTTGTTCTCGGATCGAGGTACACATTACAAAAAGTTATAACTGGGGTTACTCTCCCTCAGGTCGCTAGGATAATAAAATTCTAACTTAAATCTAAATGAGATAAGCTAACACGTTGGTCTAATTCAAAACGGTGGTTAACATGGTTAAATAAAATTCGAACGATATTAATATAACGAAATATAAGTAATATAATATTTGACTAATAGTAAGTAATAATATAGGTTAAGATGCGATATAAGATGATATATTATAATGGATTATAATAAGGACAAAACTTCGAAAGAAGAAGTTGAACAAAGGATCTAAAAATGGCGGTGTTAATAGGTTTGAACAATGGTCCGTTGGTGAAGGCGGGTGGGATCGCTCCGGGGTGCTTCCTGTAAGGGTGTGTCGCTTCCCGGAAGCGGGTTAGTTTCTCTTTCTTGAAGACGGATTTCTTCAGGTCGAGTATCTTGCGATTGTTGTCGGCCCGCCGGAAGTTGTTGTCGGCGGCGTATAATCGATCGGAAAGTATAGAAGAGGCCAATCAGAATTACGGCAGCACCAAGGCAACTAGCAAGTATAGTGGATGGGTGCATATAGGAGGCTGGCTCGGGGTTTGCTGTCATTCGCAACAAATGATTGAGATCATATTTGACGTTAGAGAGAGATTGTTCAGCCATCTGGATGTCATAGTCCGTCGTGGATGAGAGTTTTTCCTGCATTGCGGGGTTCTTAAAATGGTTCAATAGGAGTTGCATCTCCGTTTGATTGATAATCTGGTCGATGGGTGGAATGACCAATTGGTGGGTCCACTGTAGTGATATAGTTGATTGGCCTTGGAAATGTGAGGTAAGGATAACTCCGGGCAAGTAGCCAGTGCAAGCATTTGGGAGACTGATGATTCCAGTATTATTTAATTTTTGAGTTGTAGAGGAAAAAGGGGTCTTTTGATACCTATTAGGGCATCTAATAGTTAGAGTGAGAGGCTTAGGAGTGGAGTAGACCCACGCTCCGGGTTGGTCTAATTTCTTAAAAATTGGCGCATAGTTATGAATAATTTGTCGCTTGCAGAGTTCCTTGACCTGTAGTTCGATCCCGCTGAAGAGGGCGTATTCACAACTTTGTTGGGGAGCCCTAAGGATGGGAAGATCCACGGAGCAAATGGCGAAGTGGGCAGTTGTACAGGTGCTTAACTCATGTCGCTGTAGCAGCATGTAAGACTGTCGATCCATCGATAACGCAATGACGGGGTACACAGTACGGAATTGAATAAAAGTTTTTATCGTGGAGATGTAAGTAGGAAACGGTACAATTTCGTACATGTCGAAATATCCACTAGGAGTGATTAAAGGTATTTTGGCGAAAATTCGTAGTTTCCCCGGTACTGCTACAGCAATGGTAGTGATCCATTGGTAGTACTTGAAGAGCGTATCTGGTATTATAGGTTCGATCATGGCGTAGCCGTCGGGGAGTTTCGTTTGTATATCTCGGAGAGTACGTAGGAGAACTTCGCGAGGAACAAGGTAGGTGTTCAATCGCTTCTGTTCTAGGACATCTATCGCTTCGCGTAGTTCTAACAGCTGGAAATGTAACTCTTGGAGGGATGATTCAATATTTCTTAAGATAATTTCATAGGCGAGATTGAAACGGTATAGGTTGATCAACTCGCCAAAGCTTTCTACTCGTTTAAACAGAACGTAAATTTGGTGTCTGTTTTGCTTACTTATGTTTAACGTGTCTTGTATCAAGGTAGTTTGGGATTGTACTAGGTGAACGATTCCTTCGGTCCGCCGTTTGATAGTCTCGACTTCTGTATTTAACGTTTCGACCTCCTCGGAGGTGGCTGTTCCAAAAAGGAATTTAAGAGCTTTCCCTCCGAAGTCTATGAGTCCTCTTTTCCTTTGTGGAGTAGGACGAAGTGTGATTAACGCGAGGAGTTCTTGATATTCTCGTTGATAGTTCCGGAAGGAGGCCTGTATTAATTCGAGGCCTTGCGTGGGAAGTTTCCATTCGGTTCCGGTTTGATTTGGTGCTTGCTGTTCTTGTTGTTGAATCCAGGCTTTCAAATAAGCTACCGATTCGGAGACAAATTGCAATTGTCGCTCCAACGGTTCAAATGTGATATCGGTGACGAGGGTCCAGTGACTTGCCGTGATGAGGAAGTTGCCCCGATGTAAGAAAAGGACGCCTTTGGTAAAGGTCTTTGGGTCGGAGGGAGAATGCAGCGCCGTATAGCTGCTACTTAAGATAAGAAGGCCTAGTGGCAGGAACAGCATTATACCCTTTTAGGTTGGTTTCTGCAAAGAACAGGAAAACCAAATCATAGTAGGTTACGAAACCTTTAACTAATTATTCCAGTTAGGGGCGACCCCGAATATAACCCCGAAAGACTAAGCGACCCCGAATACAACCGGATAAATAACGAACACGGAACGAAGGGGTGGATTAATATAAGGCACAATTTATTGAGCACTATGTGTACAGATAAATACTCATACTATATAATGTAAATAATGTACTATAAGCAAAGTAATGTAAAATAATATAATGTACAGAGACAATGTCTTCTGACTACAATGTAGGATCCGGAAGTATCCAAACAAACGGGAGTGCTTCTTACGTGGCCGTTCGGCTTCGGTTTCTGTCGGTAGGGCGGCGGCGAGAAGAGGACGAGCCCGTGTTTGGTTCCGCTGGGGCCGCTGACTGGGGATGGCTAGCCTTCATTCCCTGCGCTCAGGGGATGACGGTAGACTAGTCGTCGGTGAAACGAACCGAGGGATGCGACTACGATTTCGACTGGGCCGCGGCATCACCCATGGCTGTTCGGGGACAGGGCCGCGGCTACGTAGCGCGTATGGAGGCGTACTCTCTGGTTCCTCCGTTTCCGATTGTTCGCGTTCTGAGTCCTCGTGCTCGGTGTCCTCTTCACTTTCCCTTTCTACTATTTCTCCCGAAGGGGGTTGAGTAGGGATAGAGGTTAAGATAAATTCGTCCCACGGGTCGAGATACGGGGATGGATCAAGCTCAGTGGGTGCGGTCAAGGTTGTGAGCTGATCATTATTTTGCGTTTGCCGCAGGTGGACTTCCTCGCGGGCGGTTGTTGGTTTGATTCGATCCGCGTGGACATGCATCTTACGTTTGGTTTCTAAATGTTCAATTTTAAAGTTTACCGGACCGAGAGCTTCGATAATTCGATAGGGTCCAGACCATCGCGGTGCTAATTTCTGCTTTAACCCTCTTGGCGTAACGACTTCCTTTAATAGAACTCTGTCTCCCACCTTATAACAGGGAGGTTTATTTTGTCGCCGGTGTCGTTCTTGTCGAGCTTCGGCGGCCTGTTCGGCCACCTGTTGAGCGGTTTGATGTGCTAATTTCATCCGTTGTTGTAATTCTGAGGCAAAATTGTCATCTATATCATAACGCACTTCCACCGGCTTGGTAACTATATCAAACGGATAGGTAGGGTCTCTACCATACAAAAGGAAGAATGGGCTCTCATTCATAGAAGCGTGAACCGAGGTGTTGTACGCGAAGAGAGCGTAAGGTATCCACTCATCCCAATCGTGTTGATCTCTGGCTACATAATGTGCTAAAATATCAATTAATGTTTTGTTAAATCTTTCCACAACGCCATTACTGGCGGGATGATAGGCGGTGGTGAGGAGCCTGTTTATGTTCAGAAGCTTGCATACTTCGGTAAACATTTTCGAAATCAGATTCGGAGCTCGGTCCGTCAGTAAGTGCGTCGGCGTCGAGTGACGTAATATAATATTGGTAACGAAGGCTTTCGCGATCGTCTTACTACTAACATCCGGTAGTGGAATAGCCTCAGCATACCGGGTAAAGTGATCGACGAAGACTAAGATATATTTATTCCCCGTAGTGGTGCGCGGGAGTGGTCCAACAATATCCATAGCGGTACGTTCAAAGACGTGTGAAAGGGGAGCAAATAATTGTAATTCGGCTTGGGCTCTGCGTCCGCGCCGACGATGTTTCGCGCAGCTTAGACAGCTTTGACAATAATTTCGTATCTCCTTGGTCATTTCCGGCCAATAAAACGACTTAGCTATTTTAGAACGCATCTTAAGTTCTCCCAAATGTCCAGCGATGGGATTATCATGGAAGGTATATAGGAGATAATCCTTAAGAGCGGCTGGGACAACAATTTGTTCCCACCAGTCGGACTGTCCTTTATTGGTGCCTTTGTGGCATAGGGCGCCTTCTTCATTGAGATAGAATTCATCTAAGGTAAGGCCGTTCCAATTTCCTGAGATTGCTCCGCTTTGCAATTGTTGGATAAGGGGTTTCCACCGCGTATCTCCTTGTTGCGCCTTCGCGATTTGCGTCAGGGAAAATATAGGTTCTACCTCCTGGATTTGCCGAATAGGGATACGGCTAAGAGCATCTGCATTTTTATGCGACTCTCCAGCTTTGTGAACCACGTCAAAATCGAATTCTTGGAGGAAGATAATCCATCGTGATAGCCGCGAATTGGTAGTTGAGTCCTTACAGTCTAATAACCAACGCAGAGGTCGATGATCTGTGAGTATCGTAAATTTTCGTCCATATAAGTAAGGTTTGAAATATCTCACAGCCCAAACCGTAGCTAAACACTCCTTCTCAGTCGTGCTGTAATTAAGTTCGGGTTTTCTCAGTAATCGACTTGCATAAGCAATCGGTTTCTCGGTGCCATTTTCCTCTTGGGATAATATGGCTCCTAAGGCAACATTTGAAGCATCTGTAGCAAGGATAAAAGGCTTCGAAAAGTCCGGTGATTTTAATAATGGAGTGGAGGTTAGAATTTGCTTTAGCGTCTCGAAACTTTCTTGTTGAGCCGGGCCCCATTCGAAAGAGGCATCTTTCTTCAATAAATCCGTTAAGGGTTTTGCAATTTTTGCATACTTGTCCACATGTCGACGATAATAACCAGTTAATCCTAAAAAGGATCGAATTTCTCGCTCATTTTCGGGCCTAGGGAAGTCTAAGACGCACTTTACCTTATCGCTATCTGGTTTTATACCCTGTTCAGAAATTTCATGGCCTAAAAATTTTATTTGCCTCTGCAGGAAATGACATTTTTTTGGTTTTAGCTTAATTCCGGCTTCGCCTAATCGTTGGAATATTTGTTCCAAGCGTTTGAGGTGAGTAGGGAAGTCGGGACTGAAAGTCAAGATGTCGTCCATGTAGACGAGGCATGTCTTTCCCTTCAGACCATGCAGGACGAAGTCCATGGTTCTTTCAAAGGCTGCAGGTGAGTTACGGAGCCCCATGGGGCACCTGTTCCATTGATAGTGCCCATCAGGTGTGGAGAAGGCTGTTTTCTCCTTATCACATACACTCAATTGCCAAAATCCTGAGACTGTGTCCATGGTGGAGAAATATTTTGCTTGGCCCATCAAGCTAAGGGATTCCTGCACTAAGGGCAGTGGATATGGATCTACTTTAGTGATTTTGTTTAACTTGCGGTAATCTATAACTAATCTCAAACCGCCTAGTTTTTTCTTAACGAGAAGCGCTGCTGAACTCCAGGGTGATGTAGAATGTTCGATGATGTTATTCGCTAAAAGTCCATCGATTATTTCATTTAATTGCTGCCGTTGCGCATATGGAATTCGATACGGGGGGGAGTAAACGGGCGCCGCATCGCCGGTATCAATTTTATGTTGCACAATATCACAATACCCCAAATCGTAATCATTAACGGCGAAAACGTGTCGATATTTATATAATAAGGTTAAAAGCTCTTGGTGTTCATCTTCCGGGATATCAGTCCAATCAAATAATTGGTTAAATTCGGCCTCTGATAATTGTGCCGTTTCTCCTTCTCGGATAGTCCCGACCGGGTCTATTTCCTGGACCGCCTCGAAATACGTGCCTACTTTTTCTCCTTTCTTTAACGTTATCGTCTGGTGGGTCGAATTGCGGAGACGGATGGGTACTTGTCCCTTTTTGTTGGGTGTGACCAATACATCGGCTCCGAATATTCCTTCCTGGGCAAGGGGAAGTGTCTCAATTACTCCCATTTTATTACTTGTGCGACGTCCTCGGATGGTCGCGCTTACGATATTATCCGTCATGGGGGGAAGTCGGCACGGTTCTATTAAGACTACCTCCTTTCCTTCTCCGTTTACCTGTCCTTGTGATCCCTTTTTAGATCTTATAGCCGCAGTTACCTGGGCCTTTTCCCTCGATTTATTCCGACTTCCCTGGACCTGTCGGTTACGCGTTGTCGTTTCGTCGGGTAGTTCCGTCCCCGACTCGTCTCCGGACATCGTGGAGTTTAATAACGTTACTACCGTAACAGGAGGTATAATCAATTCTCCTTTCTTTAAGTTGATAAGAAAGCCCTTATCAGCGATCATATCCCTTCCAATAATGCCGTCGCAAGGATATGTAACGTCTATATCCACTAGACAACACGCAAAGGGGAACTGCAGGTCGCCGATTTCGAAGGTAGGGTTCGCAATACCGTAAGTTTGAATGATATGACCGGTAGCGCTTCGTAAATCGGTCTCTTTATGGTGATCGATGTGTATCCTTTCCTTCATTGTTTTGGCAAAAGCTTTAGACAAGAGGGATACCTTAGCTCCAGTGTCTATCTGCACAATGGCCGGGCTTCCTCCTATATAACATTCAAAGGTAGCTTCGCTTCGAATATCGGGATACGTAATAGCAGTGACCGCTTGAGCCTGGGGTTTCCCGGTGTGCGGGTTTCGCTTTTTGTCCTTTTCGGGAGTGTATTCGGCACGAGAGGGTCGTCGCCGGTTATTATACGGGGATCGCTGGCCCTGGACGCTTCGTACTTTTCCTCTCCACCTGTTGGGTTTCTCCTCTCTAGCACGACCCCGATAGCTCTCGCGCCTTCTTGGGGCCTCCGCATGCTCGACGTCGCTTCGCGTACGCATAGGAGCATCGCTAGGATTGTTCTCTCGGCGATCGGAGGGATTCCGGTTCCGATAGGGTTGATTATTCGGTCGATTGGACATACGACTAGTGTTACCGGCGCGGTAGCCTCCTCGTTGGGAAGGCGGATTATTCCGATTACCTCGATTATCTCCCCAATTATTTCGCCTCTCTGGAGGGATTCTAACATTACCGGTCGACGGAGGTTCGGGTTAACCCTTCCACTCTGGCTTGCAGTTCTTGCATAGCCGACGTCAATTGAGCTATCTGATCCTGTGAGGGGGGGTCGGTCACTCGCTCGCTGTCCCGGACTGTTCGTAATATTCCCCGCGGATGGGAGGTGAGCTGTTCGATCGTCTCCTCACTGATCGCGGCTTTGAGTGCCTCATCGAAGGTCTCAGCCTCGCGACTCATTACTCGTCTACGGATCTTTATATCTATTCCG